>NW_020954953.1:18815365-18840704 GCF_900497805.2 Vombatus ursinus | reverse complement strand
ACACACACACACACACACACACACACACACACACACACACACACACAATTTAAAATTTTTTTTTTTCCGTGTCTGTGATTTCATTGGGGTTGGGAACTCCCAGTGAAGAAATCTCCTCTACCAATGGAGATCAATTTCTGCTGTTCAGTTTAGAGTCTTAGAAAGTTTTCTGGGGGCACTATATTAAGTAACACATCCAGGGTCACACAGCTAGTATATATAGGAGACTGAACTTAAAGGCTTCTTCTGACTCCAAGCCTACCTCTATATCTGCTCTGCCATTCTGTTCTGTCCCCTGTCCCCTACACACTCTCTTTCTCAGTCTCCCTTCCCAACACAATTATCTACCTATCTGTCTGTCTCTCTGTCTGTCTGCCTATTTATCTATTTAGTTGTTGTTGTTGTTCAGTTGTGACCCTGTATGAGGCTTTCTTAGCAAAGATACTGGAATGGTTTGCCATTTCCTTTTCCAGTGAATTAAGGCAAACAGAGTTGAATGACTTACCCGGGTCACACAGCTAATAACTGTCTGAGGCCAGATTTGAACTCAGGTCTTCCTGACTCCAAAGACTAGCCCTCTATCCACAGAGCCATCTGGTGTATTCTCTCTTTCTTTGTCTCTCTCTCTATCTTGTGTGTATGTGTATGTATGCATATATATATAAAATAGATATGGATAATTTTTAAAAATTATATGTATGTGTATATATGTGCATATGTTTACTAATATACAATATGTGTGTATGTATGTGTATATATGTACATATATATTTGCACGTACAAAATAAATACATGACAATTTTGGAGCCAGTAGAAAGCACTCATAGAAAGACCTCACATAGGAGGTGCTCCCTGTGCTAAGTTTTAAAGGAATCTAGGAATTTTAAGAGGCAGAAGTGAGGATAGTGATGCCTTCTAAACATGAGAGATACTTATGTAAAGGCCCAGAGATGGGAGATGGATTTTTGTGGTATGAGAAAGCATCAGAAGGCCAGTTTGGTTGTATCATAGAGTGTGTGAAGGACAGTAATGTGTAATAAGTCTAGAATGATAGATTGCTGCCAGATTGTAAAGGTAGAGCTAGCTAACATTTACCTAGTCCTTTAGAGTGTTTTTATTTTACAAATGTGACCTATTATTAAATATTTTATTATAATAGAATATTTTAATATTATTAAATCATTTAGTAGAATAAGTGATCTTTATTAATAATTAAATATTATTTATTGATATTATAAGCATGATATATTATTAAATATTCTTTAAATGCTAAGCAGAGGGGCAGCTAGGTGGCACAGTGGATAGAGCACCGGCCCTGAAGTGAGGAGGAGCTGAGTTCAAATCCAGCCTTGGACCAAACACTTGACATGTACTAGCTGTGTGACCTTGGGCAAGTCACTTAACCCCAATTGCCTCACTAAAAAAAAAAATGCTAAACAGAGACATTTGTATTTCATATTGAAGATAGTTGTTCTTGTTCTTGAAGAGGACCAAAATGAAATCATTATGTTAAGAGTCAAGTTGTAGTGTGTCCGACTGTGGCTGATCAGATCAATATGAGCTCGAAATGTTCTACCACAGGTGGAGCACAAATAATCCTTATGAACATTTGGGGTGGATTCTCTAAATTTGTGCATCTTGCATTTCTTCTGAGCTGTTTCAATTCTGCTTTGCTCATAGAGCACAGCACCTTGTCTGATGAGGACAGGCCATGCTGAGCGGTCCTGTGCCAGTATTTCCCATGTCACTCAATTCTAAATCTTAAGTGAGACCTTGAGAGTGTCCTTGCATTGCTTCTCCTGTCCACCATGTGAACGCTTGCTCTGTGCTCTCATACTTCCCAAAGGGAGCCAATGGAGTTCAAGGAGCAGGGGAGTGACGTGGTCAGAGCTGTGCCTTAGGAATATAACTTTGGCAGCTCTGTGGAGGATGGATTGAAGAGCGGAAAGATTTGAGGCAAATGTATAAAGCCTTGAGTGCCACCAAACCCAAGAAGGGACTTCTTGAAGATAGTGGTGATTGGGCACTACCAGGATTATCAACAGAATTTGGGGAACATCTAATTACGGATGCATTTTTTTTTTAAATCTGACTTAAATGGTTTAGAATGATGCTTTCTTGCCTGGAGACAGGAGATTTGACTGCATGACTTCAATGTCCTCGAAACCTCGATTTTTTTCCTGTGATAATTGGTGAGAAGAAGACATTCAGAGTGTCATGTCATCCATGAGCATGTGAGGTGATATTGTGTTATAGTCTAACTGTTCTCTATCAAATGCAGCCTCCTGTGATGCAACTTCCAGGTATTGAGATTTACTCCACTGGATATGAATTTCTTTTTTCTTGTGATTTTCCTGGCTTATAAAGTTTTCAAAATCATATACCAAAAAAAAGAAATGTGTAAAGGACTGTTTCTTCAACCTGGGTACACAGGGAATTTCTTTTGACCTCTCTCACAGAATCAGAAATAACAAAATCAGTTTTTATATGACTAGTTGAGATGATAGTGCATGCAGAAATTAAAGGGTTATAATACATTTTTAGTATTCAGATGGGTCTTGGCCCTGTAGTTGAGTCACATAGGGTCCTTTGTCTCATGACTCACATCAAAATGTGCCCATCAGTTATTATTCATTGATGTAAATATTGGTATCTGAAACCATAATGGTCTCCCAAAGTTCACTACTCCGTGGCATACTATATTTAATCTTTGCCAGTTGTTAGCATCCTCTCTGATGAAGGTAAAATTGAGTTAAAGTATCAGTAGAAGGTAATGACTATTCACTAAGAGAGTTGATAGAAATAAGATTGCTATGGAATAAACACTGGATAGTTTAGTACAGGGGTGGGGAATAAATAATAAAAAGAATTATTCTGTGAAGTTTAAAGGGCTGCACTTGAGGACCTAGGAGGCCACATGTGGTTTTGAGGCTACAGGTTACCCACCCTTGATTTAGCTCTTGTGCCTGGCACATAGTAGAGATTTAAGAAATGCTAGTTACGTTGACTCAACCAGTCTTGTGCTATCCAAGGAGTGATAGTAATAATGACTTTCTACCTTTATATGGTGTTTCATGCTTGGCAAAGTGTTTTCATTTCTATTTTCTCCTTTGATTCTCATGATTCTTCTCAATGTGAATATTTACATTTTAGAAATCTGTAAATACTACAAATCAGGACTTGATTGAATATTTTATTGATTGTCTAGATTTATGAAAGTAATGGAGAAAAGGTTAATAAATGCAGATTAAAATCAGCACACCCCAAGCAGCTATCATTTGGTCTTTTCCTGCTAAGTTTACGGATCTGACCGGGCTTGAGAGGGAAAAAATAACTTGGTCACCTCATCAATGAATCTCAGAGTTAGAGGGAACCTCAGAGGCCCAGAAAATCCTTCAACAACATTAGAACAAGTGGCCATTCAGCCTCTGCTTGAAGACTTCCAGGGAGGGAGAACTCACTACTCCCTGAAGCAGACCGTTCTACTTTGGGATAGCTCTAATTGTTTAGAAACTTTGCCTACACCAAGCCTAGATCTGTTCCTCTGTAGACCCTAGAACCAAGCAAGAGACTAAGTCCTCATCCATGTGATTGCCCTTTAAATGCCAACTCAACTGTATAATACTCCCCATGACTAAAGTCAAAACTCTGGGTTGTTATGGAGTTTTTAGGCAGCCTCAGAACTATCTTGGGAGTATGGGATAGCAATGAAGCAAGCTTTATTCTGAGATTAGACCAGGAATTCTTAACTTGGGGTTGGTGAATTTGCTTTAAAAATATCTTGATAACTGTAGTTCAATATAATTGGTTTCCTTTCTAATACTATATATTTTTGATGCATTTAAAAGCATTATTTTGAGAAGAGGTCCAAATGCTTTGCCAGACTGCCAAAGGGATTCATTATATTAAAAAAAATATTAAGAACCCTTTGGTCTAGGGTGATTCTTATTATATAAAAGTTATTATAAAATTATTATCAATTAATTGTTATAAACATTTTTTATTATGAAAAGATTCTCATTCTATAAAAGAAGTTAAGAACTCTTGGCCTAGGGTGATTATTATTATATAAAATTATTATAAAAATTCTTATTATAAAATTCATATGTTATAAAATTCTTATTATAAAAATATTCTCATTATATAAAAAGGTTAAGAATTCTTGGTTTAGGATGATTCTCAGATATATTCCCTTTCTGAGGGAAAGGGTTGATTCTATTAGCACTGTAGTAATTCTGATCATCGTGGATAGCGTCATTTCTAATTTCATCCCTTTGGCTATTTCTACACTGATTGCTACCTTCCTCTCCCCTCCCCAACTCTTTTTTCTGCCCCACCCCCACCTCCAACCCCCCACTGGTCTAAAAACTACCAGGCTTGGGCATAGGGCAGATGATATCTAAGTGGTTATCCTGGAATAGGTGAAGAGAGCTCTTGCCTGGATATTGTCAGAGGCTCAACTATCAATTTTACTGCCTGGAACAAGCAGCATGAATCCCAGGGCAAGCAGCATGAAACTGGTCCTCAAATCAACTTTTAATTTATGGTTTGAAAATAATTTAAAAAATCATTAGTTATTAATTAGTAATTAGTCAAGTAGTAGCTTCTATGATGCTGGAGTACATATATTAATTTTTTGCACTTTTTAAATTTCAGTGCTCTAGGGCAAAGCTTCAGTGGCCCTGTCCTAGTTGAGGTTCTGCCTATAATGTCCTTTTCAATATTCCTTGGGAGAGTGCTGTATACAAATTAGGATAATAATTAATGTTTGTGTAGAGATCAAGATTTGCCAAACACTTTTAATATATCAGATCATTTGAGCCTCTAAACAACCCTTGGAGAGAGGTAAGACAAGTTTTATTATTGTCCCTACTTTATATATTAGGAAACTGAAGCTTGGGGGTGAGAAATGACTTGCTCAATGTCAAGCAACTAGTGAGAGTCAAAGAGTGAATTTGAACCCAGGCCTTCTTGACTTCAAGTGTAGACTTGCTCTTGCTTTTGAAAGAATTTCATCTTTTTACAATTGATCCAAGCCTGTAGATTTCTGTTCTGAAAAGCCTGAAACAACGGGTGGTAGATTTTGATTTGGTGTGAATTATTTAAGTTTACTCCACATTGATCATATTGAATAGATAACTGTCACATTTCTACTTTCCTTTGTGTGTCACAGGCCCAAATAATCTGTCTCCCTGGGCTTCCTCTGACTATCTCCCTTTCCTTCCCAATTACTTTTTGAATATAAGGAAAACAAGAACAAATAGCAAATAGTAATAACTTTTTTTTTTACCAAGTCCACTTGGCCTTTCATTTTGAGATGGTATATCTGTGCTCCGGGATTTAACAAAATCAAATGCGTACACGGCAGGTGCTTGATAAATGCTGTTGAGTGGATGAATAAACAACAGACTATTTTAATTCAAAGCTGGACATTAGTCTTCCATAGAAAAAAAAATTGTTGAGAAGACCCAAGGAAGAAGAACCTTTGAAATGAAAGAACCAAGGAGACTATCTGCCGTGTCTCCATTGGAAAACCATAGACCAACAATATCCTAGAAGGAGGATTCTGTGCAATGCATCAGCTAGCCTCTCCTTTAGCGTGCCTGTGTTGTGTCAGTAGCAAATGGCATCAGAGAGGATGGAAGTAACGAGATATCTAAATGATGATTTTTTTTTATAAGAGAAAATGGGACTCTAATTAATTTTGTTCATCTTCAGAGATCACAGGGAAAGGAAATGAAAGGTGGTGAGAGCAGACAAGGTGAAAATCCTGCAAATTCTTCAAATGTGAATGAAATTCTGTGATAAACCCTAACTTTCTGGTAAGCATTTTAATGGATCCTCTAATTAGCTTTTCTGGAAAGTTCACTGATGATATGCTAGAATAATGATCCCATATGCTTTAAAGTGTCTAGTCATTAACCAGCAAGGTGACTGAACATACTAATGTACTTGCCTTTTAGACATTTTAAACCTGGGCTGCTGGTAAGGCCTCCCATTTGCTTGACTCGGTCATCTAAGGAATTTATAGGCTGGATTCTTTCTTAGAAAAAATAAAATGTGTGCCAGGTATTTCTGGCATTTAAGATACTACATGGTGGTAGCTAGTGGCACAGTGGAGATGGAGTGCTAGATTTGTAGTCAAGAAAACTCATCTTCCTGAGTTCAAATCTGACTCAGACGCTTCCTAGCTGTGTGACCCTGGATGAGTCACTTAACCTAGTTTACTTCAGTTTCCTCACCTATAAAATGAGCTCGAGAAGGAAATAGCAAACCACTCCAGTATTTTTGCCAAGAAAAGCCCACACAAAGATTCAGACACAATTGAATAACAACCGAACAACATGGTGGTAGTTAGCTACCTGGAGAATGGTGATAAAGGGTTCAGGTGATATGAGAACCCAATGTCCATACAGACCTCGCCTGGGTCAGGGCCTCAGACTAATGAAAAGCAGACCTTAAATTTGGATTCAAATGGGGCTTACAACATGGAATCACTGCACACCCAAGGTCCTTCTGCTTCTGCATTCAAAAGTAAATTTGATTATGACCCAAAGAAATGATTTAGATAAGGTGAGTGAATAGAGGCTGAATCTGTGTGAACAGAGCAGACCAGATATAAACCACATGGAGAAATGTGAAATTCCCTTAGGTCAATGGGCCATTTTGAGACATTCTTGGGATCCTACCTTGGTGCTGCTGATGCTAAGCTTGGCCTTATGGATAATCATTGATGAGTGGGCCTGTGAATGAATTTTACAACTCTAGTTTGGTTTGCTGCTGGCATATACCCATAGTCTTTGACAAATACATCAATTCTTCCTGTGCCATTGGCTGAAATAGGCTGATTTGCAGATAATTTATTCAGCATAAATTATTGCTGACCTTAGCAGGAAGAACACATGGGCTTGATCCTCTTCAGATATGTAGTCAATAGGGGATTGTTCAGCTATGTTTTTTTCCCCCCGCAATATCTTTTAGCTAAATCAAATCCTAAATCTTGAGCACATCATGTGGATTTCTGATATTTCTCAGGGATGTTAAGTCTACAAACCAGTGATTGGATCATATTTTGGTAAATATAGTTTGCAGTTTGTTTACTTGGTGTGGAATAGAATGCCAATTCTTTGTTGCATCATTTAATTATATTGCTCATTTATGATTTAATTTTTGCAAAATTGAATACTTATTCAAATTGTAAAATATGGATTTTTTTTAACATCCCATTGTACTGGGTATGGGATGGTAGAAACTAACTACGTATTAAAATTATAATCCTATAAGTAACAGTATGTTGTCATTGTCAGTCTTCATAATTGAATATCATAATATTTACTATTAGGGCTGGCCCTACACAAACTCAGAGAAGGTAACTGCCTACATGAACTTAGCTGCTATACCTCAGCCACTGGAAAATGTGATGATGGCTCTTAGCGACCTTAGTTTGAGTTAGATAGATTCTGTTTGTGATCTGATCTCAGCTTTTCCTAGAACATTTACTGAAGCTCTTTCCTTTGCTCTGTTTACCACCTACCAATCTTTAATGGCCTACTTGACATGATTTGAGAGTTGGCTCTTTTTCTGACTTCCTGGACTTTACCACCATGCCTTAGGTACTATGTTACCCTGAAAATGCTATGTTACCTTGAAAATGTTATGCTGTCCCACTTTTCCTATTGATAAATTCCTCCTAAGGCTTCCATTTTGGGAGGAGGCTAAGGCTAGTTATTCTTTATTTCCCTCCCAACTCTGCTTCTAATTCTCTGGACATTGACCCCAAGCCTCTCTCTCTCTCTCTCTCTCTCTCTCTCTCTCTCTCTCTCTCTCTCTCTCGCTCTCTCTCTCTCTCTCTCTCTCTCTCTCTCTCTCTCTCTCTCTCTCTCTCTCTCTCTCTCTCTGTGGTTTCAGCTTTATGTGTTGTTCCCCCCATTAGAATGCAAGCTCCTTGAGGGCAAGAATTGTCTTTCTTTTTGCATGTATTTGTATCCTCACTGATAAGCAGTGCCTGGCATGTAGTAATTAATTAATGCTTGTTGCCTTGCCTTACCAATGAAAACTTGCCTACAAATGAGTATATCTTTGCTATAGGAGAGTCTTCTGTCTCACTTGATCTAAATTTCCTTTTTGAGTAGACACAAAGCCTTCACCTAAACTTGTGATTTGTCTTAGGTACAGATCAGCAAGCAGCCTTGTGAATGGAATAGGAACTGATTAAAATGGGTGTATCTTGCACTACCACATCCACACTCCCATATTCACTTCCTGTAGCCCATGAACACATAAAGCTAGACGTGCTACTCCTACAATTGACTTGAGATGTATTAAGTAATGAAGCATAGTCTAGGGAAAAGAGGGCTGAGTTTGGAATCAGTAAATCTAGGTTAGAATTCTGGCTTAGCTACCCATAACCTTTGTGACCTTGGTCAAGTCACTTAACTTCTGATTGTCTTCCTTTCCTCATCTATAAAATTATGAGTACGGACTACAATATCTCTAAGGTCCTTCCCAGCACTGAATCTTATGTTCCATTCACATTTTTTTTAAATATTGGGAATAACATTTCTTATTTGTATATACGTAGAATATTAGTTATAAGTTATTAATCAAGCCCCCTCGTTTTACAGATGAAGAAACTGAGGCCCAACCAGGTGAAGTAACTAAATTTTAGATCAATGATACCAACAGCCTATAGGCAGAATTGGTCCTTAATTTCAAATCTAATGCTCTTTCCACTATTCCACATGGAGTAGGAGGTGACTGTTACATTGCTAAATCCTATTTATCTACCACCTAGGAAACACTTACAAATAAAAAAAAATGGCCCTTTCAGATTATCTTCCTATATTTGAATGTCTTTAGATGTTTACACGCTGTCTTCTGCATTAAAATATGTACTCCTTGAAAGCAGGGATTATTGCTTTTCCTTTTCTTTTGATCCTCAGAGCTCGGCACAGCGTCTAGCATACAGTAAGTATTTAATAAATGTTTGTCAATTGACTGAAAGAGTTAAGGAATTAGTATATTGTATTATAGGATGCCACTATAGAATGTGGTGAGGGTCTTTAGGGACCATAATTTGAATTAGATAAATTCTGTTTGTGATCTGGCCACAAATTTTCCTTTTAGTCAAGCTCTTTCCTTTGCTGTCTTCACCTCCTAACTTATGATATACTTAATCTGTATACATAGTGTACTTTGTACAGTATAATGTAAGTTCTTTGGAACTGTGTAATTTTAGAAAATCTTATATCCTGAGTGCACAGCACAGTACTTTGCGCATAGTATATGTTTGATATATATTTATCATTATGTGAATCCAGTTCTCCATCTAAAGAAATATAAAAACATTCTTGACAAAGAATAGGGGGTTCTTTTCAAAAATTAATTCCTCAGCTTATAGAGAATATGCCAATATAATAGCATTTCTTATTTATTGTCCTTTAAAATAAAAATAGCCAAAAGAATAGAACAATTAAAGTCTAAAGAAATCTGTAAATATGTGGCCAATGACCCACTTTTGCCTAGATACAAACCTTTATCTCTGGATGGAATGAAAGGAAATACGTATCATTTGTTTCATCTTCACGTAGAAATTCTTTCCTTGCAACTCCAACAATATATATATCCTTTACTTTCTTTCAACTCCCACCAAAGACACATATTATTTTCCTTGCCTACTGATAACTCAAGGATTCATGATTTCATCCATAACAGCATTCATTTGATCTACTCATATTGCCACTGTTGGGTAAAGAATTATGCCCAACTTTGGATCTGGGACCTTTTCTAGTTGTACCAACCTATGTCTTGCCACTGGACTCCGATGACTCTGGAGGAGAGGGTGAGGCTGATGGCTTTGCACAGCCCTGCCTCACTTAAATCCAATTCACTTGCAAATCAAGACTTCACCCTCCTGATGTCATTGATCTTCTTTGAGAATGAAGGATGGACAGTAACAACAATAGATAGATACTTAAATAGACTTGGATTCTTGGATGATACATATTAAAAGTGGACCTTCAGTATCTCTGCAGTCAGTGGTGTGTATGTGTGCATATGTCTGTTCTTAGAAGTAATGCCATCAATTCTTTATTTTGAAAAAAAAACCCTTTTTTTGTGTGGTATCTTTTTGTTTTTATGTCACCTTTCTTTCTTGAATATATACTTCCTCCTCATCCTACCCAGGGGACCAGACCTTGTAACAAAGAATAAAAAAGAGAATTCAGAAAAAACTGATATTACCTGTGTCTGGCAATTTATGCAATGACCAAAGCCACAGTCCCTATGTCTGCAAAGAAGGGAGGGAAGTGAATTTTCTCATCTTTTTTTTGGGATCAAACTTAGTTACTATAATTATATAGTGTTCATTTTGGGTTTGGTTTGCTTTTTTGTTTTCCATTTACATTTTATAGGCATGACATATTGTTTTTCTGGTTCTGATTGCTTCACTCTGCATTGGTTCACATAAATCTTAAAAAGCTTCTCTAAATTCTTCATATTCATTTGTTTCTCACAGTTCAGTCATATTCCATTATATTCATTTGTTTAGTCATTCCCCCAAACAATGTTGCACCTCTTTCTATGTGGCATAATATTCTTCAGTACAAGTTGACTTTTTAAAATGTGGTATTTGCTGTTAGTAATAGAGTGTGACTACCAGGGGCACAATCAAAGCTTGAGAATTTATTCAATAGTTCTATTCATTTACTCAACAAACATTAATTAAGTTCTTACTATGTGCCAGGCATAGTTGTAGGTTCTGAAGATACAAAGAAAAAAAGCAGTTCCTGCCCTCAGGGTGATTATATTGCATTGGGAGGAATTAATATTGTTATTTTTGTAGTTGCATTTATAAAAATGTATCAGGAGTCATCCTATAGAGCATACATGGCTTAGATCTTTGCCTTGGACCCTTCTGGGGATCCGTACGTATTCTGGTCCCTTGCTAAAGAACATATATGACCTGTGGCTCCTGGTTGATCCCTTGGTTCCCAATATGGGGGAAAAGCAAAGATGCTTGGCACCTGAGACAGGAAGAGCTACATATTCAGTAGACTTTACAAAAAGAGGCCAAAGATTCTGCCACTCTCTTTTTTTGAACGTGTCTTTTGAGACTCTGCCACTTCTCCCCTGGATGTCCAGTGAGAAGGGGAGGGAATTTCTCTCCCTTCCTTCTCCCCAGCAGCTATGGTGGCTACATGTACATGATGGCAAAATCATTTGCTTGCCTGGGTGAATCTATGATTAGCTTTCCAGTCTCTGGCTGCCTCTTCAGCTTTGTGTTACTTTCCCAGACTCGGGTCAACCAATTGCAGTCCTCAAAGACTGACATTTCTTGGCTTGTTGATTACCTCGTGACTTCAATAATTTCAATTCAATAAATATTTATTGAGCACCCACTATGTGCCAGACACTGTGCTAAGTGCTGGGGATGCAATTAAGGAAAAGAGGCAGTCCCTGTTCTCAAGGAACTTAAATCTAATGGAGGATGACAACACAGAAAAGGAAGCAGAAGCGGGGCAGCCCCCAGGATGTACTTGGTGTGGGGTCATGGTATTCTGTGGAGTCAAAGCTAAGCAAAGATGCTACGGGAGATTTGTAAGCGCTCTATAAAGGAAGACTCTGGGAGGAGTATAATGTTCTACCATCTGGCCCTCCAAATGAGGCAACCGAGGTTGAGTTGGAAAGATGGAGTATCAAAACCTGAGTAAATCTGTATGGGGATGAAAATTGTAGGTTTTAGGTGATCATGTTATCCTGGGGTTGGGAAAGAGGGGAGGAGCATAGTTTTCCATGAAGTCAAAGCCAAGAGAGCTGCTGACAGAAAATGACTTTAATAGATTGGGGGTTTCTGCGTCCACTTGTCCAGCAGGAGGTAACTTATGTAGCATCTTCTCAGGGGCAAAAGTCACCATCACCAAGAGGATTCTGTGGCTGAAGGACCACAAAGTCATGTTCTCCACTCTTTTAAAAGTCTACTGAGTTGGCAGCTCTTCCTGGCTCAGTGGCCAGTTATCTTTGCCAAAGCTTCCCCATCATGGGGACCAAGGGACCCACCAGGAATGCAAGTTCTTGCAAGTCCCATAGCAGGGGTCCAAAAGATCTGTACCTTGAATCTCTCAGATAGTACAGCTCCAAGGTGACAGTGAAATAAATACCTTTCCATCAACCCCACAAAAACATTTCAGGTTTTAAGTATTATTGAAACATAATTAGGAGTCTTTTGTGTTGTAAGCATTTCTTTTATGGTGGGTGAAATAAATACTTGTTCTATACCTGATATCTACTATTTTGTATAATGAGTACCTTTCTAGAAGGGACCCTCTTAATCCCTTTTGGGGAAGCCCTAAACATGAGCCAAACCTACACTTCTTTAAAAGAAAGATTTTCCCCAGAGAGTAGGAGAAAAGCCTGAATAAAAAATAGATACGTGTGCATGTATATGTGTGTTTATTATACACATATGCCCATAGATTTATATATGCATTTACATGTGTCTTATACACACGTATAAGGACACATGTATGTCTATATAAATTTGTATATGCATATATACATATTGTACATATGAGTATATGTACACATATGTATAATAATAACTAGTGTTTGTACAGTACTTTAAAATTTGCTTTTTTGATCTTTGCATCAGCCCTGGGAGGTAGGGGCTTTTATTATCCCCATTTTACAGATGAGCAAACTGAGGTAGACAGAAGTTAAGTGAAGTCCAGGGTCACAAAGCTAATGTCTGAAGCTAGACTTGAACTTAGATCATACTAAATCCAAGGATGATGTTTTGTCTACTGAGTTTTATCTAAACTGTGTGTCCCATCCAGCCTAGGATAGTGCTCATTGCCCAGTATGGAATGTAAATGTTTGTTGGATTGAGTAAGTGTTGTCAAGGGCAGTATGGAAAGCATAAAAATCAGTGAAGGAATCATTTGACCCCAAGTAGAAAGTTACCTCTGAGAGGCAGTGTTGTATAGTGAATAGTGCTGGCCTTGGAATGAGTAAGATCTGTGTTCAAGTCCTTTTCTGATACACACTAGTAGTTGTTCCATCATTTCTGACTCTTTGTGACCCCATTTGGGGTTTTCTTGGCAAAGATACTAGAGTGGTTTGCTGTTTTCTTCTCCAGATCATTTTACAGATGAGGAAACTGAGGCAAACAGGGTTAAGTGACTTGACCAAGGTCACACAGCTAATAAGTATCTGAGGCCAGATTTGAACTCATCTTTCTCATTCCAGGCCTGGCACTCTTATCTACTGGGACAGCTAGCTACCTCTCAATTTCCCCAGGCAACTCTCTAAGTGTAGAAGTTGAGAATTTATTGATCTGTAGTGGTAGAGAAAGTTCCTCACTGGGAGCTCCCTTTTCAGATAAAATCACAAGGTCAACCCTCCCTCCATATGCTTGCAGACATTTTCTATGCAAAGCTAGTGGAAACCTGAGTACCACCAGCTTTCTGAGCTATAAAGGAAAAAGTAAAAGAACACTCTAAGAGATTTGGGAAGACAGTGTCAATGGCACCCACCTGATAACTCTGGCTCAAACAATAAAAAAAATTCTCCTGTTGCTTACATTTGGAACAAAGTTATTTTAGACCCTGCAGGTGCTATGTTTTAGGAATGGCATATTTTATGACTCTAAAAGTGACCTTCACAAACAAACAAACAAAAAAAAAGGAAACTTGAAACACTGTGGAAAAAATAGAATTGAAATTCAGTGATAACATACATTTGTATTACTTCAGAAATAAAAGTAGTTGAAGTCTTTAATAATAGTGCCTTGTTCTTTTTATGGGAGTTTTAAAAAGTGAGGCTCCTCTCTCTGAGCTCATTAAGATTCAGCACACGACAAGTCTGTGAGACAGGTGGGTGGCAGGTATTCTGTGAATTATTCTAGATAGAGAAGCTGAGGGATCTGTAGCTGCTGCTGTCTTCCCCTTGCTAGCAGTGTGGGTGCTTGGTAGGGTAAGGGCTTGTGACCTGGCTGAGAGCCCTCATTTGTGGTACCATAACCCCGGGGACTCTTGGGTACTAAGGATGAGGCTGAGACAGTGGTTGCACAGGAATACTGAGACCTAAACCATCAGCCAGTATGTATATATTAGTAGTATTTACATTCTCAGCGCTGGGCTTGATATTCAAGAGAATACAATCGCCTAAGACGATTTATTGCTCACCAGGATGTTTTAGGTGAGTTCTAAGTAGGGTGAGGTGTAATTGCAGTTTCAAATGCAGGTTCAGGAGACTGAACTAAGTTCTCCTAATTTTCTTTTCTAGTCTAACATTAATTCCAGAGAAGAATTTGGATTGAAATTCAGTGTTTTCTGAATTCCTCCCTCATGTATTACTAATTCTAGACTTATAGAAGCCTAGAGGAACTCTGAAATAATTAAAAACGATTGGGGGGAGGCAGAGGGGAGGGGCCTAGGCAACTGCACTGAAAGACTAAGAAATGGTAAGAAGCCAACAAGATAAAAGGGAGAAATGAGGCAAGGCGATAGAAATGGAGAGAAATAAGAACAAATGAAATTGGCAAAACATTGAAATGGGAAGGAAAGTGACCTTGGAGCTGTTGGGGCCTAATGGAACCTTGGAGGGGTTTAGGGGACACATTGGAAGAAGTCAAAGAACTGGAGCTAAAAAGGTCTTCAGAGCCCAAATAGCCCAACGTTCCTTTTTGTGTTGCTGTTATTCAATTGTTCAGTAATGTCTGACTCTTAGCTGTCCATGGGGTTTCCTTGGCAAAGATACTAGAGTGGTTTGCCATTTCCTTCTCCAGTGAATCCATTGGATCCTTTTGTCAGGCAATCAGAGGTTAAATGATTTGCAAGGGTCACATAGCTAGGAAGTGTCTGAGGCTGAATTTGAATTCGGATCTTCCTTACTCTAGGCCCAGCGCTCTATCCACTGAACCACCAGTTGCCTCTACCCTGTGAAGCCAAGGAAGGGAAAATGAATTGGTTTAGGTCACTTAGTTAATAATCATCAGAGGTAAGGTCTGAATCCATTCCTCTCATTTCAGAGTTATTGTTCATATCCCTATATCACTCTGTCTTCCAAGAAACTGAACTTCTTTTTTTATTAGGCTGAACTATAACTTATTTTGTGGACCATTGATGAAACAAAATAGCTCTTTCCCACCCCAAACTAACCTCTGTCACTTGGAGGAGGTGTAGTCAGATTGACATGCTAATTGGCAGGCAGGAAGATCAGTGTACTTTTAAGGCAATAGCCCCTCAAACATTAGAATAAAAATTCGCAATAAAAGCTGAAATCCATCGTGTTCCTCCCGTCCCTTGCCCCAGTCTGTCTGTTGTTGCTATACCAGTTTTTGGTGTTCCTGGGAACATCACGTAAACTGTGTTTTGTGGAATGTCTTGAAGTGGTAGTTTCAGTCTGGAATAGTACCAGAAAACAATTCCCAGATCATCCTGCTTTTTCCCTGGGGCTAGTTAGCTCCCACGTGGACAACTTTAGAGGGGCTAGAGTTCAGCTCCTGCCTTCCCTCAATCTGTCCCATGGTTGCACGGGCACAGCCCCTCATAGTACTGAGGATGCAGTTTTCATTGATGTGCATTTCCAGGTCTGGGTCCTAGAAACATAGTGAGGAGACACCAAAGCCTCCAAGCACACTTAGTCCTTTCTTCAGTAGGGTACAGGCCCTCTCAGATAGAAGAAGGACTTAGTTCTAGCCTTTATTTATCTTTGGGAATCAGGTCCGTGCTCCATTGCGTGCATGTCTTTAAAAACCAACCATGTTACTTTGTCCTTCCTGTTCAATCTAACTGAAACCATTTGGAGCACATGTTGAACTTAGTGTTGAGCAGTTAATTTAGAGAGAGATCAGTAATTCCAGGAGGGAAATGACTCCCTTTAGTATCTAACTCCAGTAATCACCCGGACTCTCTGTTTTTGTTGGCTTGTTGGCATTTTTAATTAATTAATTATCATCATTAGTAGCCAATATCTAGCTGAAATGAAATTTGAGATCTTTGGAACAACTGGGTACCTTTGAGATACTTGACTTTATGAGATCCAAGAGGATATACAAGACAGTTTTAGAAGAGAAGGAATTAGATGTGAAACATAAATGATGTGAGACATAGACGTGGGCTTGAGCTACATAAAAACTCAGCCACAAAGATAGACCTTTTTTCCCAGAGGTTTTGTGCGTATGTGTTGTGTGTTTCTGTTTGTATGTATGCATGCATTGCTAGAAGGAGGCAACAAACAGAGACATAGATATTGACAAATATGGTCAGGAATTGGAATAGCTGTGAATAGGCCCATTTAAGTGTTATTAATTCAGGGCAGTTCTATTCATATTGAATTATTTGCATTTATGTTTTGGCTGAGCTATAAAAGAACACTCTTGAGTCCTGCTCAGTGCATGGGGAATTAAGCATACAGCTCTCATTAACAACCCTGTGAATTGTACAGTATGCTTAATTCCCCAAACACTTCACAGAAAAAAAATTCCCTCTGTCAGTGTGCTGTATACGGCATTGATTTCTAAATTAGACAGCTTAGTATAGTGACATAGTGTTGAGAAACAAGCTACCATATGGGAGGTCTGTCACCCAGAAGATCTCTCTGGCTTCTTGTTTGAGCCAGACATTTTCTTGGGGGGAGGCCAAAGGAGGAAGGCCAGAGAAGTGTATGTAAGAGTTGGCCTGTGCTGTGATTAGCCTTCTATTTTGATAGGTCCTTTTTGCATATCTTTCATTAAGTCTGTAAGTCCCTGAGAAGGACTGGATTCACTTAGCAAGATCAAAAGTGACAGCTTGGGTAAGGAGAAGAGCCACCCTTGCCTCTAGGCCTCAGGGATCGATCCTATTGAAGTTGAGATGCTATAATAATAACTTGAAATCACTGTGTCAGCAGTGTGAACTCATCACAGCTGATGAGAGGGAAATGCCTACAGGCCCTGGGATGAAGTCAGGCTACAGGAAATAAACAAACCCGCCTTCACTCCTTAAAAGCCATACCTACCCGTGCCATCCGGGGAGCCCGCTATCAGCATGGAGAGACGAAGGAACTGGGTAGTACCCTTTGTGGCAGAGGGAGGGCAGCCACAGGTGGTACAAAATGTTCACATCAGTGGGGTCTCTGATGGAAGAAGTCAGCGTAAGTCTATAAAACTCACCACGGAGGTACCCCCAATACTTGTCATCTGGTCTTCCTGTTTCTCTTAACCTTGTTAAAAGGATTATTGCAGGAACTCTGCAATTTCACAGCCAGGACGCTTGTACCATTTGAACCAGAAAATTATCCTTCTCCTTCCTCTGCTGACCTTCTTTTGTGAGTTTATGTATGTCCCTCTGAATTAGCTCATTTGAGATTGGGGGGAAAAAAGGAAACTTGGCTTGTCTAATGTTTCTAGGAATGTGAGGATTCTCAGGTAGGAGTCCTATTGGTAGGAAAGAGTCTGAATACTGGTTTGAACTGGTTAAGTCAAGGAAACAAGAATTTGTTAAGTTCCTGCCATGTGCTTGGCATTTTCTAAGAGCTGGGGATATGAAAAAAGACAAAAATAGTCTCTGCCCCTAGGGAGCTCACAATTGAGTGGGTGAAGACGATATGTAAACAGCTTTCTGTGTGTGTGTATTCACACACATATGTCTATATCTCTATCTCTATTTCTTTTTATCTATCCATCCATCTATCCACCCATGCATCCATACATTCATCTATCTGTCTGTCTATCTATCTCTGCATGTGTGTGTATATATTTGAATTCAAGTCCTGCTGATTCTAAGTCCAACATAAACCAATGTATCACCTAACTGCCTCATACTAATTGGTGACCACAGACAAGTGACACGTTCTTAGTGCTCTGTGTGTGTGTGTGTGTGTGTATGTGTATGTATATGTATGTATAAAAGAATTTGGAGGTAATCTCAGAACGAAGTTATTAAGAGTAAGGAGGCCTGGGAAAGGCTTCTAACACGAGATAGGACTTTAACTGAAACTCTAAGGAAACCAGAGGAGCCAGGAGGCAGAAATGAGGAGGGTGAAAGTTCCAGGCAATGGGGATAGACAATGAAAATGGTCAGAGGCAGGGATGGAGTGTCATGTAAGGCCAATGTCACTGAATCATAGTGTCTATGAAAGGGAATAAGGTGTAAGAAAATGGGAAAGGTTGGGAGGGGCCAGATTATGCAGGATTTTAAAAGCCAAGGAGGATTTTATATTTGATCCTGGAGGGTAATAGGGAGCCACTGGAGTTTATGGAGTACGGAGTATGACATGATCAGACCTGTGCTTTAGGAAGATCAATTTAACAGCTGAGTGGAGGGTAGTTAGGCTGTTAGGAGTGTTAATTGCAGGTAAGCATTGATCATTTGCTAGAGAGTGGGGCTCTGGAGTTGCCTCTGTTTACCTTTTGAGGAACTAAAATGGTATAATTATTAAATATGGATTATGAAACTGTGGGAATTTAGATTGGGTATTTGAGAGAGATTGCTTAATGCAATTCACCAAGCATTTACCAGGTTCTGCCATGTGTCAGATACTGTGGTAGGCACTGGGGTTTTAAAAACACAACTGAAAAACCAATTCTTGCCTCCAAAGGGTTTATATTCTATGGTCAATTTGACTGTCTTAACAATTTGTTGGACTCAACAAAGGTTTCTGACCTCAGAGCGTAGAAAGTGTGGCCACATCTCTGGCCAGTTGTCTAACACTTGCATTTGAATGCTGATCTCAGCCCACCTATTGGGAGAGAAGAGTAAATAAGGTAATAGTCACTGAACCTTCTTTACATTACACTTGTAATTAGCCACTCACCCATGATGAGTAAAATTGAATTCTAGGTAAGTGAAAAGGAAGGCTGATGAGATTGATTTTGCTATCTGTTTTCTGGGAAGAGGAAAGCTGAAGAAAATATTTCTGGGGGCTTAAAAACAACCTATTTACTGCAATGTTTTACATATTTAATATACTTAAACTTGGAGAGCTTTCATTAAATAAATGCAAAATCATAATAACTTTATGAGATTAGTGTCCCCTTTGCTAACTGTTTCCCCCCCCCCCCAATAAAATCTTTCATTTGTTGTAGAGGTTAGGGGACTAAAGCTCTTTCCAAACAACAAAATATTACTTACTCTTAAGAATAAGAGGCAACATAGGTGGGGTGGGGGGAATGTAGTATGGGGATCTGGAAGATGCCTGGGGAATTCCAGACCTGAATAAAATTAGGATGTAGCCCACCTTTGTCTTTCATGTTCTCCATTACCTTTTCTTGTCCTGTCCTCCCCATCACATCCCATCCCAGTACTCATCATGGTCCCTTCTGCTTTTTCAAATAGGATTCTAAATTATATCCCCTAATTTACTCAGTGGAAACTCCCCTTTCCTCATTGCTCCAGTCTCACCTAGCATCCTAGAGAGAAGAGATGCAGCAAACTAATTCACACTGATGTTGAATTGATTATAGCTTTATCTTTTTATATTTTTCTGGGATAGCTTTATTTCAAAAAGAAATATTTGAAAATGGCAGTACCTTTAACCTGAAGTAATGACTGTAATAGTGGTATTTTTGTGGCAGACAGATGATAGGATCATAGATTTAGGGCTAGAAAGGATCTGAGGGTCATCAAATCCAACCCCCTCATTTTATAGGTGAGGAAAATGAGATTGGAAAATTGTATGTAATTTACAGGCTTAGAGAATAGCTTAGGGCACTGAGAAAATAAGTCATTTGTCTGTGATCATCAATTAGTATGAGGTGACTAAAGTGATACACTGGTTCATGTTGGACTTGAGTCAATAGACCTGAGTTCAAATCCTGCCTCAGATACTAGCTATGTGAACCTGGGCAAGTCACTTAACCTCTCTCAGTCTCAGGTTACTTATTCGTAAAATGAAGAGAACAGTCATATACCTGCCTTACAGGGTTGTTGTGAGGATCAGATGAGTTAATATAGTAAAATCTTTTGCAATTAAAGTAACACATAAATGCTAGCTCTTAGAATGTATCAGATCCAGCACTTGAACCTATGTCTTTTTGACTCCAAAGTCTGTCTCCTGTTCCTGGTTGTTGTTCAGTTGTGTCTGACTCTTTGTGACCCCATTTGGGATTTTCTTGGCAAAGATAATAGAGTAGTTTGCAATTTCCTTCTCCAGCTCATTTTACAGATGAGGAAACTGAGGTAAACAGGGTTAAATGACTTGCTCAGGGTCACACAGCTAGCAAGCATCTGAAACTGAATGTAAGTCTTCCTGACTACAGGCCCAGCATTCTATCCACTGTGCCGCCTAGTTGCCCTTCTATTGCTGATGTACCTTTATTTCTCATACATAGTCATTAATGATGGGGGAATTAATAATTACATAATAATGAACAATTTGCAAAGCATTTTAACTTATGTGATCTCATTTGGTTTTCACTAAAATGAGACAAATTACACAGGTATTTTAATCCCCATTTTACAAATGAGCAAAGTAAGCCTAAATGACCTTTTGTCACAGTTATTCAGTATAAGAAGAAAGGAGGAGAGGACCCTCCCATCACCCTAATTCAGCTCATGCCTCTCTGCCTATGCATAGGACCAGCCCAGACTCTGCCAGTTCTAGAAGAGCTGAGTTTTGTCCTTTTGTGTATCACTCAAGTCTCTGCTTAATTACGGAGAGAGAATATGGCACAAGTTTCCTGCTACATTTTCCGCCATGCTGGTGGCATGTGACTAGTTCCAAAGGAGTAAGCTGAGGATGCTGATGAATTGTCACTAAAACTCCAAATCCCTGGTTGTTGCAGGATGGGTGAAAATTCTTGCATGATTTATATCTTTTCCCTATTCCTCTGAAAGTAAAGATGGCAGAATAAGGTATAAGGGATAAGCCAGTGATTCCCAACGTTTCTTTGTCCTGCTAATCCCTTTCAATTACAACAACAAAATCTGTTGTGAATCTCCAGGATAATTTAGTATACTAATCATAATATTCTTTTAGATTTTTCCTTGCATTTACAATAATTACAATGATAACTTTTGCCCCCCAAATCTCCAAACCAAACTTACATGGTGTGGTTATAATTATAAATTTTATTTTACCTATAACTATGAAAACTTTGTGAAATTATAAAACTCTAATTATGAAATAATTACAAGTATTTTATATAGTTTCATGAATATGAAAATATGTATTTATGGAGGACATTCTGTAAGAATTAAGGGAAGTATACCACCAATCAATCAATTAATTAACAAATATTTATTAAGTACTTACTAAGGACCAGGAACTATATTAAATGCTTGGGATACAAAAAGAGGCAAAATACAGTCCCTGCCCTCAAGGAGCTTACAACATGTTGCAGGAGACAAAACACAGACAAATATATACAAAACAAGCTATAAACAGGATTAATAGGAAATAATTAACACTAGAATTAGGAGGGTCTGGGAAAGTCTTCCTGTAAAAGAGGAGCTTTTAAGTTGCTACTTAAAGAAAGCCAGGGAAATTAGTAGGCAGAGTTGAGGAGCGAGAACCTTTCAGGAATGGGGGATGGTCAGAGAAAAATCTCCCACCCAAGGAAAGGAGTGTTTATGGAACAACCAGGAGGCCAGTGTTACTGGATCAGAGAGTACATGGTGAGTGTGTGTATGTGCGTGCGTGCGTGCGTGTGCGTGTGTGTGTGTGTGTGTGTGTGTGTGTGTGTGTGAATGGGGTAGAGGGTGTAAGTATGTATAAGGAGACTGGAAAGGTCAGAGGGGAGTAGGATATGAAGGGAGCAAGATTTCAGATGCTTACTGTTATCCATAAGACTTCATATTACATTTATTTTACAAATTTTATTAAATACAAATAATATTTTAATGAAATAAGTTACAGCTCAGAAGATGTAACATAATTAGGCTCTTAATTACTGCTTAAGGTGTCATTAAACATTTTTTTTTAGCATAAACCCCTTTAACCATCATCAAAAACCTCAAAGGGTTATGGTAACCATTGGGATGGACTAACACAAGGCTCAGGTCAGTTTCAGAGCATTCCTTTATATTAGGTTCTAGAGGCTGGATTAGTTTCTTCCTTAACTCTTGTCATATTACCTAGTAGAAAAGCTTCCAAACTTTATGCAGTGGTATCCCTGCTTTCTACAAAAACATTCTTACGCCTCACCAATTTTTGTAAACTAATCTACACAAATGATTTCCTCACCTCATGTTTTAATCAAATAAAATTAATGATTTATTACAATTTGCATAATGTACAAACTATCAAACATATAATAAAATACAATATAATGTAAATGATCAATGTGTTATATTCACTGTTATAGGATCAAAGATGAAAAGCTAGAAGGGGCTTTCAATAATAATAACAATAATAATAACAACTAGCATTTATGAAGTACCTACTATGAGATAGGCACTGTGCTAGCACTTTATAAATATTATCTTGTTTAATTCTTACAAAAACTGTGGAGAAGTAGGTGCTATTATTATCTCCATTTTACAGATGAGGAAACTGAGGCAATCAAAGGATATATGACTTGCTCAGAGTCACATACATAGCTAGTAAGTGTCTGAGCCCGGATCCGAACTCTGGTCTTCGTGACTGGGCCAGCACTCTATCCATTGTGCTACTGAGCTGCCATCAGCTTCAAGATGCTCTGAGGTCAAGGGAGAATCATAGGATCATAGATTTGAAGCTGCAAGAGACTTTCTCCCCCACTTTTAGAAAGGAGTAAATTGAAGCACAGAGAAGTTTGCTGGTCCAGGGTCACGCAGCCAGTAAGTCTTTGAGGCAGGATTCAAATGTGTGTTCTCTTGATTCCAAGAATAAATCTCATAGTCACTTGCAGCACACTGTCTCTCAAGTCCAACTACCTCCCATGTACTCTGCTTGTATTCTTATGAAGTCAGGAGGAAGCAAAGAAGGCTCCCGGTATTTCACATTAGTGAGCTCATTAGATCCATTGGAGTGACCTCAACACTGTTAGATTCTTATCAGCCTATGTTGTTTCATTGATTAAGTGTATTGAGGATGGGAACTATTGGAACATTAGCTCCCTCTCTTCCCCTACCCCCAGCATCAATCCCTTGTATTCATTTAGGGAGGAAAATTAGCAAGGAAAGATTTTGGAACTGGCTTATTTTTCATTTTTTCCAAAGTATTATTTTTCTTACATTTAGAGGACACAGGAAATGGACATCAAAATAACATACTGTAAAAAACCTTTTAAAAAGACCTGCAAATAACAGGTTTCCCAGTTGCCTTAGGTGTCTAAATATAGGAACTAAATATCAGTGGAGAAGGTAGACAGCTATTGAGGGGTTTGGGGGGCAGGTTCTCCATCTTGACCCTAGCAAGTTGTCCTCCTAGTATTTCTAGCTACTTTATTGGTTAGTCTCTATTGGGGTGTGACAGCCAAATTCACTTCTCTTTAAAGCTACACTGTAGCCTGGCAAAACTTTCTCCGGGTCTGAAAAACAGCAGAGGATCAAAGCAGTTCTTTTTTGAAAAAAAAAAAAAAAAAAAAAAAAACTGTGGCAGTGGGCTGATTTTTTTTTTTCAGGAGTAGAATGTGCTTGGCTAGGCTGCTGTGAATCTGCCTGGGGCTGTTACTTTGAACAGAAGTACGTTCTAATCTTGAAAGCCAGCTAAGGATCAGAGCAATGTGCTGGGGCTAAAGCCAGATGTGGTCATTTCCCTGAATTGGTCGGATTGTGAAGAGATCTTGGAGTGGCTGCCTATGGGGCTTTTCTCCCTTGTGAATATCATCCCCACCTAGTTTCATCCCAGAGCTCTTCCTTGCCTTTTGGCTCATGGCCATTGGGGTCAGTAGCTTAACAGGCAGTCAATTAGTAAGTAAATAAGCATTTATTAAGCACCTACTATGTGAGACACTATGCTATCTAGTGTTATCTACTGTTATCCAGTGCTAACACTGGAGATACAAAGAAAGGCAAAAAACAAACAAACAAAAAGTCTCTGGTCTAAATGAGCTCGAAGTCTAATGGAGGAGACATGCAAACAACAATGTCCATATAAGATACATACAGGATAAACCAGGCATAGGTAGTCTTGGAGGGAAGGTATTAAGATTAAGTGCACGGGAAAAGGCTTTTCACAGAAGATGGGACCTTAGGTAAGACTTGAAGGAAGCCAGAAGGTGTCAGTGGGAGGATAGTAAGAAGGCAAATTTTGAGTTGGGTGAAAAGATTGGAGAAGATGCTATTTTCCCATGTTCTCTGTAGTAGAACCCTTTCTTATTTTTCCCCAAATGGAAACAAACACTGAAAATTCTCATCCTTTTTGCCTCAAATACAGTTTAGTGACCTCCTAAAAATCATCTCAAGGTTAAGTAGCATTGATATATGGTCCCTTTACGGTGCTTAGTATATATGAAACAAATAGAGCAGGACATATTTTCTTCCCCTCCAAAGAAATGGAATATGCTTCTTAAAATGTATCACAGTTCCTGGCATGGCTAGACTGACTTTTGAATTCGAACTCTTGAGTCAAATGCAGAGGGGAAGCAGAGGCAGGTAGAACTCGTGTGACTCTACCAGCAAATCCTGCTTGTTTTCGGAAAGCCCAACACAAATCGGCTGTTTTTTTCCAGATATGTGCTATGATGGTTCTTGATAAATATTTCTGTAACATCAGAGATTTTCATAGTGCTAAACAGTAAGTTCACTAAGGTACCCTCCTCCCCCTCCAACTCCATCAACCTAACAAAAATCTCTCCAGGCAGCAACAAGCCTTTTGTGATGCAGTTGCTGTCTGTTGGAACGGATGTATTTTTACTGCAGCATGGCATCGTATTTATGTTACTTAAACAAGAGATGCACCTTCTGGAGCTACTTCAGGGAATGTGATAAGACAGCTCCTGTCCACCCTTCACAAGGGCCAAGAAGAGAAAGGGAAGCTTAAAATCAAGGTTGGGTATTTCTGTTTTGGGATCTGCTAATGCCTCTGTCCCTTGCAGCTGAATATTGGTCAAATAACTCCTCTAGGAGCACCTGACTTTTCCATCATTGCTGGAGAATGAAGGTTCTCTTTAAGTGCCTTTTCCTCCTATTTAAAGTACCAATTCTATTCTTATTTTAGGCATTTTGAATAGAAACCTTTCTAAAATATATGATTATGACACTCTTCCTTCTCAAGCAGAGTATGTTGAACATCCTTTTTTCCTTTTGATGATTTCAAATCATCATTATGAATGTTAATTGTTGTGTTATGCCTCATAAACATATCCTAAGGGACTATGGTAAGCAGTCCCACATGTTAAATGATTCCAGAAATTGGTGCTTTTTGAATTCTTGTGTCCTTTTTATTGTTCTCTCTCTCTCTCTCTCTCTCTCTCTCTCTCTCTCTCTCTCTCTCT
>NW_020954953.1:18810573-18815355 GCF_900497805.2 Vombatus ursinus | reverse complement strand
CTCTCTCTCTCTCTCTCTCTCTCTCTCTCTCTCTCTCTCTCTCTCTCGCTGTTAGTCAGTCAAGTGGCGTTTCTTAAGTACCTACTATGTGCCAGCTGCTACTTTTTTTTCTGCTGACAGTATTCCTGGCCCTTGTCCCAATCCTCTCCTATAATTTGCTTCTTCTAATATCCTATGGACTCCATTCTTTGTATCCTCGGCTCTTAGCACAGCAGGAACTTTTATAATGTTTATTGAGTGTGTTGGAATTGTGTCTAAAATAAGAGTACATAAGATCATGGAATTAGAGCCAGAAGGAAATTTAAGAGTTATCTAATCCTTGCCCCCTCATTTTGATTAGGCACAGACAGGATAAATGACTAGTTTACAGTGACATAGCTAATAAGTGTCTGAGGCAAGATTTGAGTCTAGGTCTTTGGGATTCCAAGTCCAGCACTTTTCATGGCCTTGGCTATAATTGTGATATCTATTTAGCCTGCTCAGTTCCTTCTCCATTCTTTTCAGCTTCTCAGATATATTCAAGATGGAATGTTGAGGCTACTGATTAAGTGTTCTCCAGATAGCAAAAGGACATTGCAAATTGTTGTCTGAAGGGAAAATGGAGACACGAGGCTGTTGTGGCATAGCTTATTCACGTAGTGAAGATTAATGAATTAATGCTGATGAAGTATTTGGATGCCTTTACATGAGAGGTGTTACTGAACATGAAGTATTACCATCACCCTGAGAATGACTAATGACCGCACAGCACACTGCAATGTGACACATTAAGCTCCCTGGAATCACTTTCCATCAAAATTCTCCCAAATGTACCAGCTCAGTTTCACTTCTTGGATTACCTTCTGTTCACTGAAGATTTGAGACCTTGATAGGTTATGAAGCATGAGAGAAAAATAATATAATAAAAATAACCCACATCAATGGAGTCGCGAGTAAGAACCACCTGGCACCCTGTGAGCTGCAGCCAGTGAAGGATACAAAAAAGGAATGATTGACATGAACGAACAAATATACACCCTGACCAGACATAGCAATAGAGTTCAATCGGAAAGTTATAGCCTGTGACAAGATGAAAGAATACAGGCTTTAAAAGTAAAACACTTTGTGAACATAAACCCCCAATACATTCCACTGAGTCTCTATGAATCAACAGCAGCAGCCCATCCCCCCCCCCCCCCCCCCCCCCCCCCCCCAAGATCTCACTGCTTCAGGTCTCGAGCAAAGGTTCAAACAAGGTCATAGTGACTGGCTTCTTGGCAGGCGTTGTCCTTTCTGTAAACTTAATAAATGGGTCCAGGTGCGTGTGTCCTTTGCAAATATGTCCTCTTCACACAGGCTTCTAATTTTTCCTAGAGCTGTGCTGTGGATTCCAAGTTATATTATACTGCCTGCTAACCAGGAGTGGGCTTGTCCATAGGCATACCAGCAAGAGCAGAAAATTCAGCAGGTAAAGTCATTTGGCCCATGGACATTATGGAAGTTTTAGTCAGAGAAAAAGCATTAATTGAGTGCCTACTACTGACAATACCAATTTTATTTTATTTTATTTTTTGCC
This sequence comes from Vombatus ursinus, assembly GCF_900497805.2. Taxonomy (NCBI): domain Eukaryota; kingdom Metazoa; phylum Chordata; class Mammalia; order Diprotodontia; family Vombatidae; genus Vombatus; species Vombatus ursinus. The sequence continues at coordinate 18,813,800 of NW_020954953.1, read as the reverse complement.
TTAGATTTAGTTCATTAATTTAGGGAGCTCTGGGTCAGAAGAACTCCCTCTATTGATGTAGATGACCACCTACTCTGAGACATAAGCTTAGAGCCTATAGCAATAATTGTAAGGGGAAGGGAAGAGAATATGCATTTATTAAGTACCTACTATGTGCCAGACACTATGCTAAGTGCTTTACAAATATTATCTCATTTGCTCCTAACAACAACCTTGGGAGGTAGGTTCTATTTTTATTCCCATTTTACATTTGGAAAATCTGAGGTAGATAGACAATTAAATGCCAGGGTTGAATAGAGAGTATCTGAGGCTGGATTTGAACTTGTCTTCCTGTCTCCAGGCCCAGCACTCTATCCACTGTGCTAGCTTGTTGTTGTTTAACCCCATATGGGTTGTCGTCATCGTCGTTGTCGTCATTGTTGTTGTTTTTTTTTTTTTTGCAAAGATACTGGAGTGGTTTGTCATTTCCTTCTCCAGTTCATTTGACATATGAAGAAACTGAGGCAAACAGGGTTAGGTGACTTGCTCAGGGTCATACACCTAGGAAATATCTGAGGCTGAATTTGAACTCAGGTCTTCCTGACTTTAGGGCCAGTGCTCTATCCACTGCACCACCTAGATGCCCCACTGGTGCTTCTTAGTTGCCCCTAATAAGGTGCTTATTAGGGTGTATATAATCTCAATATACTTTAATGACATATATATATTGTACTTTAAGGCTTACAAAGTATTTTTTTTTTTACAACAACCTTGTGAGGTAGGCAGGGCAGGTATTATATTAAAGACAAAGAAATTAGGATTCAGAGAGGTCATAGTTTGCCCAGATATCTCATGGTCAGCAAATGGTAGAGCCCAGACTGGAAATTAATTCTTTGTTTTTCTTTTCTTTAATTAATTCACTTGATATTTATTGAATGCCTGCTATATAGCCTTTAAAAACAAAACACATTGTAAACACACAATCAAATGAGATAATATATCAGAAGTGCTTTGGGAACCTTCAAACCACTATATAAATGTCAGCTATTATTTTTACTGCTACTCCTCCTCCTCCTCCTCCTCCTCCTCCTCCTATTACGACTGCTACTTCTACTATTACCACCACCACTACTACTACTATATTGTTGTTGTTCTTGACCTTGAGCAAGTCACTTAACAGCTGTTTGCCTCAGTTTCCTCATCTGTAAAAAGGAGATAATAATAGCACCTAGCTCCCAGGTTTGTTGTGAGGAGCAAATGAGATAATATATGTAAAGCACTTAGCACAGTGCCTGGCACATAGTAGGTGTGTACGTACACATTAGCGATTATTGTTGTTGTTATTATTTAAGATCCTGGAATTCAACATGGTGCAATGGAAAAACAAATGGGATTTGGACATAGAAGAACCTGAGTTCAGATCCTGAAATCACTCACTAGCTGTGTGACCATGGGCAAGTCATTTGACCTATTTACCACTCCTATATTCTGTGAGTCTGTTATTTTGACTCTGTCTCTCACACTATTTCCACAACACTTGGCTGCCTGTTAATGTATATGGATAATATTATGGGCCACAAAGGACATAAGAGACAGGAATGCATCCTCTGGGATGTTATAATCTAGTTGGGGAGACAGAACACACACAGAGCTAGTTGAGTATATGTATAAAGCCACACCTCAGCACAGACTAAGTGAAAAAATGGGAGACAAGATATGCTTTGATCAGAATGGGGTAGGGGAGATTTGTCAGAAGGCTTCTTAGAGGATTCTTATCGATGTGACAATGTACTTAAAGTGCTATTTACGTTAAGTTATTATGACTGTAAAAAATCGTTATTATTAGCTATATCCTAAAAGATAATAGGATCACAGATTTCGAGCTGGAAGTTGTAATAGAATCAGACCTGGAAGGGACCTTAGAGACCCTCTAGTCAATCAATCTCTCTCTCTCTCTCTCTCCCTCTCCCTCTTCCTTTCTCTCTCTCTCATGAGGCAGAGTTAAGTGACTTATCCAGGGTCACACAGCTAGTAAGTGTCAAGTGTCTGAGGTCAGATTTGAACTCAGGTCCTCCTGTCTCCAGGGCTCTATCTATTGCATCACCTAGCTGCCCTTCATTTTATAAATAAGGAAACTGAAGCCCAAAATGGCTAAATGATTGCCCCAAATCATGTAGGTAGGAGAATACAGTCAGGATTCAAATCCAGATCTTCTCCCTCCAGGGCTAGTACTCTTTCCCCTGTATCACAGTAAGAAGTTGCTCGTCATTTTGATAAAACTTCAGATAAGGAAACTGAGGCCTAGAAGGCTTAAATGACTTGCTTAAGTTCCCATCGTTGGAAAGAGACAGAGCTGGAATTCAAACCTAGGGCCTCTGACTCCAGATCTTTCCACTGCCCCTTTGTGGTCTCATTCTAGAGGAGATAAAGTTATTACTTTTAAAAATTATGATTTAGAATCAGGAAAAATAGTAGTTATATATTGTTGAAGTTTTGCAGAGAACATTACCTATATTATCACATTTGATCCTCACAACAACCTGTGAAGTAGTTACTATTTTCCCATTTACAGAAAAGGAAACAGAGACTGGAGAGGCTAATGACCTGTTTAGGGTCATACAGGTGGTATCTGAGGCAGGATCCAAATTCAGAGTTTCCTGACCCCAAGGTCAGGGCTCTATGCACTATGTCATCTGGGCACATAGTCTGCCCCTCACACTTGTTAGCTGTGTGACCCTGGGCAAGTCATTTAACTTCTTTTTGCCTTGGTTTCCTCAACTGTAAAATGGGCATAATAATAGCACCTCCCTCCCAAGATTGTTGTGAGGATCAAATGATCCTCACAGTGTCTAACACACAGTAAATGCTATATAAAAAGCGCTATTAGTAGTAGTTATTGTAATAGTTGTAAAACAAGGCTAATGATACAGTAATAAGACCTGTATTCTTATTAGCTATTAATAATATCTGCTAGCTATTGTTATAATTATAATTATAAATTATTATACAGAGATATTAACTGTAAAGTGCTTTACATAGTCATAGTCATAGCTAGTTATCTAGTAGTAGTAACAGTAGTATTGGCAGCAAAATGAGGCTAATAATACTATTATCATTGTTATTATTATCTATTATTAATAATTGTTAGCTACTTTTATAGTCATATTATAAATTATTATACAGATACAGATATATTAACTGTAAAGTGCTTAGCACAGTTCCTGGCACATAATAAGCACTTTGTAAAT
>NW_020954953.1:18798942-18810563 GCF_900497805.2 Vombatus ursinus | reverse complement strand
TAAAGTGCTTAGCACAGTTCCTGGCACATAATAAGCACTTTGTAAATGTTAGTTATTATTAACATTAGTAGTAAAATGAGGCTAATAATATCTATAATATTATTAGCTATTAATAATAGCTGCTAGCTATTATAATTATACATTATTATACAGATATAGAGATTATTGTAAAGTATTTAGCACAGTGCCTGCACGTAGTAAGAGCTAAATAAATGTTAGCTAGTAGTAGTAGTAGTAGAAGTAGTAATAGTAGTAGTAGAAGTAGTAGTAGCAGCAGCAGCAGCAATAGCAATAGTAATAGTAGTAGTAAAACAAAGCTAATAATGCCTATTGTACCTTGCCTCAAAGCGTCGTTTTTCATGTTCAGCTGTGGTATTGACAGGGTCTCCCAAAAGTCTTAGTATGATTTGAGGCTATTGAAGTTAAAAACTTTTAACTTTTTAAGTTTAAATTAAACTTTAAAGGAGTTAGAGCTTTGAATGGCACTAAGACTTTTGGGACACCCTGTCCGTGTAAATGACTAACAAATCTTAAAGATCTGTGGGAAGGCTACTCCCTGGTATGGTGATGTAGAGGAGAGGGAGGGTGTGCCAAGGAGGATAGTGGCATAAATGATGCCATGGAGCAAGAACTCAATGCAGGAAGATGGTTCCCAGGTAGGCTTGGTGGGAGTAAAGGAGCCATTTTGGAGGTGTGGAAGAAAGCAGCGAGAGTCGGGAAGGGTCAACTGTTATTTGCTGTATACAAGTTTTTAAAATGTTCTTCACAGGAATACATGTCAATTTAATTGCGACATGGCGCTCAGGGAGGCAGCTTATTGGGTGGACCGTGCCGACGTGTCTGTGCCATGTTGCTGTGCACTTCCACCTGACCTGCCTGTGAAGTCCCAGAGCTGGAGGGCCTGTGAACCTTTGACTTGAGGCCTATTAGAATTCCGTGAACATCTTATGCCTTGGACCAGTGGGACTAGAAGAGGCCCAGCTGTGCCATTTCTACTTTTGGCTCAATCAGGCTTCAAGCCTGGGAGTGCAAAGGCGATGAATAGACAAATCCCTTGTGCTGGCCAGCCCTCGCTTCATGTGGTTCTGAACTTCACCTTGTAGGGCGATAACCGTGGGGCCCTAACATCAAATGTCCTGGAAATCTCCTTGCCCTCTCTTACCACTGCTTCACCAGGAGCGGTTGGGGTGATGAGGATCCCCTGCATTCAATTTATGAGGTGTGAGAATCAAATAACCTATATAAAATTTTATGTTGTGTTTCAAGATGTCTTATCGAGACTGAAATACATCTGGTTAAATTTCAAATAAACTGACTCCCCTAGAGTTTTCTCTGAAGCTTACTTGCTGGGTAGCATATGATTAAGGTTAATGTTGTGCAGCAATCCTATAGAGTGAGGTGAAGCATCTGCCCATGCCCTGAGCTGGTTTTGATTTTGGGGAGGTAAGTGAAAGGGTGAGCTAGCTAATTATTCTGACCCATTTTATTTGATGGTGCATGTTTGAGGGTGGAACTCTGGATGGAAGGTCGAAAAACTTGAGCCTTGAGACTTGCCTCTGATACCATCCTTGAGCAAGCAGGTATGGAATTCTCCCCTCCCACGCGTGAAAGAGGGCAGTATTCCCCTATAGCTGTGTCACAGGTATAATCAGGATTCATGGTGAATCATGAACCTTTTGGAAAGTAATACACCATACAAACTATGGTAGACCAGAGAAACAAGCAAAATGCATTCTGGTTTTCTGGGCCTAGCCTTTTACATACCAAGCTGTCTCTAGTCTAGACCCAGCCCCTCTTCTGCCTGGTAGGTCTTCCTCTCCTCTGTAACCTTCTAGTCAAAGTGTCTTTTTCTAGAGACTTCCACCTTTCTGACAAATTGGTACCTACCTTCCTCTGACATCAGAGGTGGGGAGCCAATCAGACACATCTGCTAGAGACCCTTTTTGCTCCCTATAAAACATCTGGCCCTGCTTCACATCAAAAGGCAATTCTCTTTTGTGGGACTATCCCATTGCATCAACATGGGTTGGAGCCATGAGATCTTGGAATGAGAAGAGATCTAGAGAAATACTTCTCACTGGATCAATGATGCCCCCCCCCTTTTTTTTCTCCCTCTGTGTCCTCAAGTTTACCAAAATCAAGGCCCACATCCTGTGTATTTCATCCTCTTCAGGTACCAGTTACATCCTTATCTCAGAAGAGACACGGATTCTGGTGTGTTCTTATCCCCTTTTCTCACCACCCATGCTCTTGTGAGTTGAAAAAGCACTTGTTATAAAGGCCTAAGAAATTAAGAGACTTGCCCAAAGTGACATTGGTAGTTAGGAACAGAGGAGGTTAATTTTTTTTTTTTTTGAGTCATCAGAGTTCAATGGCAAGACAAAGGTCAAAATGACTGGTGATGGTCCAGGATGCTTGGAGTGGGGAGCCAAAGGAAGGTGATAGGAATGTCCTAATCATAGAAAGTACATCATCTCAGTTAAGAACAAACAGTACTCATTGGTCAAGCCCATGAAGGTCTTGGGTTTGCTTGGAGTGACTTCCATTTGTCTGGATCTTTCTTCCAGCAGCACTTTCATTCAGTCTGTCTTGCCACACATGTAGCACCTGCTCTGATGACACCTCCTGCTCTTGGCATCTTGGTACATCTTTCATCTGTCAAGAGACTTAAAGTCAAAAGGGATAAGTCAACTGCTTCCCTGTGATGCTTGGCATTTAGTTGTGGAAACCAGGACTGATGGCTTCTAGGTACTTTTACTATCTTCTTTCTCTTCCCTCTCCTCAAAATAACCTAAGCCAAGGAAAGTAAAAACATGCCTGTATGCTTTAAGAAAAGATTTCCTAAGATAGGAAATTTCATAGGTTGATGTTAACTTTGAATAGAAAATGCTTGTAGTAAACTCAGTCTCATATGCTTCTCTGCATACTGGGAAGAAATGATGCAAGTAAGAAGGAAGTATAAATCAGTCAACAAGGATTTAAGTGTCTGCCATGAGCTAGGTACTGTGACAGGTGGGGATATAAGACAAAAGTAAAATAGGCCCTCCCTCAAGGAGCCCAAATTGGGTGAAACCATTAAAAATTGTTAATCATAAACATGGTAAGCAAGATCATAATCTTATTACAAATATTTCATAAACTAATTATGATGAACTAAAAATTCACCATATGCTAAGCATTCAGCAGTACCCTCTCAAGTTTTCAGGGGTTAGATTATGACAGCTCTTTCTTCAGAATTAGCTTGACCTAATTAGCTGGGTCTACAAGACATCTCTGAAGGTGCTAAGCACTTTCCAAAGACTAGAATAAGGAGTTTTGTTTGTGGGATTGCTATGGATGAACTAGACATCTCTAAATAAGTTGCTAAGTGCTCATTAGCAGCATGTCTGAGAAACTTTGCCTTTCCTTCAGGACTAATTTTACAACAAATTACGGGGCTACTTGCCAAACATTTTTGAGAAATGACTGTAAACAGCAGGAAATGAAGCATTAATTTCAGGAATTCAGTAGATTAGAAAATTTAATGGCTCTGAGAAAAAGGGTGTAAATTGTTAGTAGGTAAATTGTTACACTGTAAATAAAGGAGTTCATGTAGTACTTTGCTGGATCAGAGAAAAGAATTCTTCCCCCCCCCCCCCCCCCCAACAGTGATGTTTGGGCCTATGCGGAAAGTCCCTGATTCTATTTTCTCCAATACCGAAATGCAACCATATTTAGTTAAATTAAAGGAACTTTGTTCCAATAAAACAAACAAGCATTTATTAAGCACCTACTATATGCTGGACACTAGCAGTACAAAGATAAGTAAAGAAAGTCTTTGCCCTTAAGGAACTTCAAATCGAGTAGGCTTATGGGGAAGGAGGTGAGACAACATGTACATATATATGTTCATACAAAATAAGCACAAGATGATTCCTTTTCACTCTTAGGCATCAGAAGTGGCCTGAAAGCATTCTGTTAGGGATGAAAGTACTGATTTTGCTATGATGAAATGGACCTCTCCAGGATGGACCTTGAAACAAAAGCTATCCTGAGTTAAGTTCGCATTATTTCTTCTTTTGTTATTATTGGTAGCCTAAAAGATGTAGTTTACCATCTAGATGATAAAGGATGCAGATTCTTCCTTCAAATCCAATTCTTCTTTCTCTTCTGTGAGAGAATCTCCTTCCCTGCCTGTTCCAATTAGAGATACTATGCATAATAAGGTACCCTAATATGCAGAGTTTCTTTTTCTTTTCTTTTCTTTTTCTTTTTCTTTTTTTTTTTTTGTACTACAATGCTGAGAGGGTATTTCTTCTTCCCTTCTCTGGGAGTTACTTTTGGAGTAATGTAAGATTTCAGACTATATTCTCAGACAGGCATCTAGCCAGCCCAGACCAGGGACAGTTTTCATCAGTGAATGCTACCCCTAGATACTTGAGTAGATTGGACTGGTCCCTTCAATCCTTCCTCCTGCCCACAGACGAGCAGGGACCTACCAAGGACTCCTGTCACTTCAGGGACACATAAAATGAGACTTGTCTCCCTTTGCCAGTGCCCAAAATGTTGAACCAGAGAGAAACAAACTCACTCTTACATCAACACAAACTGTAGGTAAACCATTGCATACCTCAGGGTCATGGTCCCAAGTCAACACCAGCTTCCTTACCCTTCATGCACACAGCATCTTTGCATTGCAATAATTCCCCAGAAGAGCTAAAAAAATGAACTGAGCAGGTCAAAAGCTCTGGGAAAAACACATGGGTGCTGATTTATCTACCATCAGACCCATGCTTCTGGGCTGGGGTCAGGCCTAATTGCTAGAGATGTTCACAGTTGGTTCTGTGTTCCTGGGCCCTGGGACTTCTTTACTGTGAAGAAAGCTCTCCTTCTTTATTTTCTGATTGTGAAGTCAAGTCAGCAAGCCAGTTGGCTTATGAGGGTGGGAGGACTGGGGAGGAGGGCAAGAAGATATCAGCCACTGAGAGTACAAATCTTACCTCCACTATAAGGTTGTTTGTAGGGAAAGTAGACTTTGGGACTGGTCTTTGTTATATGTTGGTCCATTATACTGTAGTTGAATTTTTTGTTTGTTTGAGGAGAATGAGAAATGGAGAAGACTCATTCATAAAAAAAGGATTTAGAAAGGAAGAAAATGATGTTTGAGAAGAAGGGTTGGACCAGACCAAGTACACATTGTGGAAATTCATGGTAGAGGAGACGCAGTATTGAAGGTATTTTGGGTTTGTTTTATAAGATATTTTAGGAAGAGAAAAATACCAAAAGGATGGGGGAAGAGGAAAGTGACTGCAGATACAGTATTAATACCCAAAAAGGGTGATGGAAAGGATATCAATAATTATTAACCCAGATGCCTACCTTTTCATCTTACGTTATCTTCATCTTATATCTTTGAGAATGAGCTATATTCATATTGAGGTTAACTTTGTAAAAATTCTCAAAGGGAATGGGTAGTCTTTCCCAAAAAGCACTTCTATAGCCAACCACATCTTCATAACAACACAAGTAACTGAAAGGTACAGAAAATATAAGATTCTTCTGTGTTTGTCATTTATTGATTACTCCTCCCCAAACCTATCACTGTAAGACAAAACATAGCCTTATCAACTCTCCGTCAACTAAGACTCGTCATTATAGAGGTTAAAATCATACAGGATTCCTTAAAAAATGTAACCACAGACATTTTGTTCAGTCGTTTTAGTCATGTCTAACTGTTTGTGACCCCATTTGGGGTTTTCCTGGCAAAAATACTCGAGTGGTTTTCCATTTCCTTCTCTAGCTTATTTTAAAGGTGTGGAAACTGAGGCAAACAAGGTTAAGTGACTGGTCCAGGGTCACACAGCTAATAAAAGTTTGAGGCCAGATTTGAATTCATGAAGATGAATCTTCCTGACTCCAGGCCTGGCACTTTATCCACTGCACCACCTAGCTGCTCTAGGGAGGGGACTAGATCATGTCTAAGAACTCTTCTGCTCTAACATACTAGGATTCTATGAGCCTGCTCAGGACATATGACCATTCTATCTACTGTGCCACCTAGCTGTTGTCCAACCTCAGAAATACCTCTGTTGATGACCACCTGATGATTAACATCAAGTAGGCATAAAGGAACAAGACATCAGAAGACAAATGTCAGAGCAGGGCTTTTTAAACTGAGATCCATTAATTAATTTTTTTAATTGATAACTATATTTTAATGTAATTGATTTGCTTTGTAATCCTATGGATATTATGTATTTAAAAATATTATCCTGAGAAAGGGTCCACAGGCAGCTTTACTAGGCTGCTGAAGGGGTTCATGACGCAAAATGGCCAAGAACTCCTACATTGGAAGGATCCTCTGTAGGTGGTGAGGTCCTATTTGTGAATGATAGTGTGTTGGTTGTATCAAGGCCAGAATATCACAGTTTCCTTTAAACGATCCATGACCACACACAAAGGATTAGTCTTGGTAATCCATTTAGGGGAAAAAACTAACAAAGAAACAAAGGAAAAGAAAAAAAAAAACGACAACTCAGAAATGACTTCTTCAGAGATCCTGAGCTTCACATCATCTAAGGTAGGAGAAGACCTATGCTTCCAGGAGCTCATATCTGCTTGCTCCACATGAAGAGTTATTTTCTGGTTTTGACTTACCTTTCCTTTATCTCTACCTACTCCATCTCATACTGAAGCTAGCTGTAATTGTATCTAGGGTAAATTTCATTAATGGAATGGAGCCTGATGGCACTGGGGACAATTTGATTACAGGGGTAATTAATTGACTACAGGGGTACTTGGGTGGGGGGAGCTGAGCCCTAGGAAAGGGGTGCCATGATAATAGGACCTGATTGGGAGGTCCTTGGGGTAGTTGTACAGGGAGAGTACATCTACCACACTCTGAGGCAAACCCCCATTTTCACCATGTTAATCATCACTCTAGGAGTATTTAGTATGACAAACAATGGAAGGTAGGCATCAAATCAATGCCGTGCTCAGTCATTACAGGACCATGGAAGGTGAGACTCCCTTAACTGGTTCTTTTCTGATCTTACATCATGAAAACTCCCCTTTCCTGCTCCTCTAATTCCCTATGATTCAGTTGCCATGCATACACTAAGGTATATTGCTCCCTCCACCTATTCTTCCATGCCTATCTCTTGCAGTTTTTCTCTACCTTCTCGTTATAGTGTAGCCTAGAGACCTGACTCCATTTAAAAAAAATCTATTTTTTTTTATGAACTTAGCAAACACGAACATTTCAGTTCCCAAAGAACAGAAAAGAGGGTTAATCTAAAATTGTGTATTTCTATTATGTACATTTTAAAAGTATATATCACATATAACATGATACTGCCAACTCTGTCTTGCTTGTTGGTATTTTTTCTGAAATTCCCTCTGTTCTCTTCTATGTGTTTTAAAATGTATCATTATTGCTCTTTTATTTATTTTTTTCTTCTACTGACTATTACCACCTGCTGATTGCACTGTCCCCTTCCTCCCTTGCCCCGTCCACCTTGGTTTCACATCCTGACTCTGACACAGTGGCTTTGTGACCCTTGAGAAATTATTTGACCTTTCTGAGCTCTAGACAACTCTATAGGCCTGTGAGCTGCAGAGAAGGTACTGACCTGAATTCGTAGATGAAACTCCTCATTAAGAGCGTCCTATACCAAATGAAATTACAGGTCTAGTCTCTATCCCTATCACTATCCACCTATGTACATACATTGCAGACAGACAATCAATATTCATTGAATGAATTGTAATGGACCTGTGGAAAGAAGGGACAACCCAGTGGTATAAATGGGTTGCAGAGAGAAACTAGCTTTCTTTACTTGGCTGGTTACTCTTCTACATGTATTTAATACTTTGGTTTAGATCTTTTCGAATAGTAATGTCCTTTGTTAAATGCAAGGTTCTGAAGATACAAAGTAAGAAGAAAAAAAAACTCACTGAAAGCCATAAGGACTTATTTATAGCACCTGTCACTGTATTTCTTAAGCACTCTGACAAAGGTTTCATTTTTGGCAAGAAATCATACAGAAGGAGAGGAAGAGCCCTCTTTTGCTTCTTTTTTTTTTAAGGTGCTACCTTTAGTCAATCTGTGATTTGTTTTTAAGATTATTCCAAAAGGAAATGTTTTTCTTCATTTGGTCAGTGGACCTGACAGGCAGCAGATGAGATGTCGCCTGGCTGCATGAGACAGCTTTTGCGTCTGCATTTGAACAGCTTAATTGGGAGAAGTGATCAATTTTTAACATGCCCAGTAGGGATGACATTCCTGCATTCAGGAGACTTTTGAAGAAATTGTTAAGAAAAAAAAGAAGCCTATTTGCCAATTTCAACCTATGTAAAAGCTTATGTCCCAGTAGCTCTTCCTGGCACCTCTTTTCTGCCCTGATGTTTGACTGCTCTGAGCTTTTATAGTATCTTGAAGTGCATAACGATTATTATGCTTCAATCTCCCCATCCCCAACAAACACATCATGAATTCTTGGTGGGAAATGCACCAGAGTTCAGAAAGGAAGAAAATGAATTTTTATACAAGTTACTGGGAGTAAACATGGCATAAGGACTCAGAATCCTAACTCTGCTATCTGTGTGACCTTGGACAAGTCACAATCTCTCCAATTCAATTCAATAAACATTTATTAAGTGCCTACTATGTGCCAGGCACTGTGCTAAGTGCTTGGGGATACAAAAAGAGGCAAAAGACAGACCCTGTCCTCAAGGAGCTTAAAAAAGCACTTACTATAGTGTTGATCCTGTGATCCTATGCTTAGGTTTCTGTCCCCTACTACCCTTCCCCACCCTACCCACTCCTCAACATTATGCTAGCCTGATTTGGACACTAGGCCAGGGATGGGAAACCTGTGGCCTCAAAGTCACATGTGGCCCTCTAGATCCTCAAGTGCAGCCCTTTGACTGAATCCAAACTTCACAGAACTAATCCCCTTGATAAAAGGATGTAAAACTTGGATTCAGTCAAAATGATGGGGTATCATTCAGTTTCAGAAGCCGAGACCTTTGCCCCTTTTTTGCCAAAAGGAATTTGGCTCCCATTTGTTTACAGACCCCGGAAGGAAGACCCTTAAACTTTTAGATTCCTTATAGACTCCCCTCATCTCCCTTTGAAAGCTTTAGCCCTGCCTTTTGATCTTATTCAGATGCACCTTTGCCCCTGGCCCTAAAAAAGAATGTTTGTCTATGGATCCCAGGGTCCCAGAAAACCCTTAAAACTTTAAGGTTCCTTATCTACTCCTCTTATCTCTTTTTGAAAGCCCTAACCCCACCTTCTGATCCTTTCAAACTCCTACCTTCCAGTTCCCTTCATTATCTATTCCCATTGTTTATTCAATCTCTCAGACCTTCCAAATGGAATTCTCACCTAGACCCTTTTCCCAACCCCCCCCTTCCTCTGGCCACCCAAAGTTACTTTAGTGTATATAAGATCCACCCTGGCCCCCATTCAAACGCTGAGCTTTTCTCATGCCCAAAAGGCTGAGACTCTCATGCCCGCTTGTCCCTACGGTCGTCACTAATGTTCAGATTTCTTAAGAGTCTGGCCTATATGTTTTATCTCTAATAAACTTTTTCTCTGGCTGGAAGAAGATTTGAGTTGAATTCATTCAGGCAGGGCCCGGCATCGTGATCTTGGGGTGCCTCTGTGCACCTAGGACCACCCCAAACCTCTAGACCTCTTCAAAAATGCCGTACCCAAGAATCTAGAAGGCTACACGTGGCCTTCCCACCCCTGTACTAGACTTTTTAGTGCACATACACTGATGAAAGCATACAGGGGAATGCCTACTGGTTATTAATGTATAGGTTGAGTGGTATATTGTAAAGATTCCCAAGTGACTTAGAATAAAAAAAAACAACACCTTGGTTCTGGTCCTGGCTTTTCTATATATTAGCCATGTGGCCTTGAGTCAGTCACTTATGCTCCTTGATGTTCAATCTCTTTGTCTGTTTACCGTCAAGAACAGCCATTATTTTTCTTGAAATATTTTTGTCAGGAAATTGCTTTGCAATACTTCAACCTACGTATATATTTTGTATTTACCTATCTACATTTCATGTCATTTCTTCTCAATAGAATGCAAGTTTCTTTAAGGGACTGTTTTTTTTTTCCTTTGCCTAGCATAGTACCAAGCACATAGTAGGCACTTATAAAAACTCATTGAATGAATGAATGCTTCAATGGATCCATGATCTCATTGACATGGGTATTCCCTCTCCTTAAGCAGATGGCAACCCACCCATACATTCTCAGTCAGGGTAATTCTTGTTTATGTTCTCCCACAAAACTTCTACAACCGGTTTACCCAAAATGTTGGAGCTGCCAAGAAGCAAATCTAGGCTCAATGTCCAGAAAAGCTCTCCAATAATTAGAGCTATCTAAAATTGAAATAGACTACTTTGAGAGGAGCTGGGTTATTTCCACCTTAAGGTCTTCCAGCAGAGGATGGCTTCCTATTTTTTTGGATATGTTATAGTGGGGATTTATTTCATGTATACTTTGGACTAGATGGGTCCCTTCCAACTCAAATTTTGTGATTCTATGTGATTCTGAAAAAGTCATTTAATATCTCTGTGCCTTGGAAAGCTTCCTAGGACATATCTCTTAAGTCTTGGAGGCATTGTGGAAGCACTTCCCATAGGGAGCTTGTAATATTAACTTAGATGAAATCCTTCACATACATTGTTTTCTAACAGTTTGTCTATATAGTTTGTTTTCCCACATAAGTTATATGTGCTTGGGGATCAAGGAACATGTTATGTATCTTTCTATAGTGCACAGTGCCTAGAACAGTGCTATGAATCTATATAATGGGAAGTCAATCCACATTTGGCAAATTAGTTATTTTACTACTTTCTGTATTGGTTAGAGGCTGAAGAAGGAATTTTTGTGCCTGGAGCAAATATGAGAAACCAAGACTATAGCAAATAACCCAAAAAGCACTTGAAGTGGGATCATGGAGACAGAGATGTAGGGATAGAATCCCAAGGGCACCATTGGTGAACTATTGTTGAAGAGAAGAATTGGGCTTGGAAGGGATAAGAGGAACTAAGAGATTGCAAATCCTTTTGGCAATCTGGAGCAAAGTCTTAGCTGCCCCACCTCAGTTACATCTTTGCTTAAGTGCTGATAGATGACCATTTGGTAAAAAGGGGAGAATGAATTATGTGTGCGAAGTAGCTCTAGCTTATGCGAATAACAATCATTCATTCATCAGTATAATTAACCCTACAGGTTCCCTGCTGTGCTGTTACATTGTATAAAAACAGAGACAAGATAAAAAGCTCCTTCATGTTGACACCAACTTGAATAGGCCAGCTATTATCACTGATGTGGAGCTATATTTTGTCAAGATAATTCATGCCTCACTCTGAGGTGAATGCAGTGTAAGGAATACTTCCTTTGCTGCTCAGCTAGCACACCCACCTCTCAGTAATAGGGCACAACACTCAGACAAGCAGTTGAAGAAAAGCAGTCATTTTTATTTTAACAGATGCTCTACTGTTGACTATATACAAATCTTTTAAGTTGCCTAGTCCTCAGTTTCTCAGTCTCTTAAAATGGAAAGAATCTCTCTCTCTCTCTCTCTCTCTCTCTCTCTCTCTCTCTCTCTCTC
>NW_020954953.1:18714453-18798842 GCF_900497805.2 Vombatus ursinus | reverse complement strand
CTCTCTCTCTCTCTCTCTCTCTCCCCCTCTCACTTTTTCTGTCTCTCTGTATCTGCACTTTTTCTGCCTCTCTCTCTCTCTCTCTCTCTCCCCCTCTCACTTTTTCTGTCTCTCTGTATCTGCACTTTTTCTGCCTCTCTCTCTCTCTCTCTCTCTCTCTCTCTCTCTCTCTCTCTCTCTCAATCTCTCTGTTGTGATAACCTATGTCCCAAAGTGGAATTCTTAGCTATCCAATCTAAATTAGCCTCACATTTACCAAATTTCCTGTAACTTTGTGTAGACCCAAAGAGTATATATGATATACTGCAAGAAATCCATGCGTGACGAGCAGAAATGAATTAATCAAGAAATGTGAGCAGTTACTAGTTATAATAGTGTTATCAGTTTATCTACCTGTATTAATGAAGAGTTAAGCTTTGATTTTACACTCAGCCAAAGCCAGGAAAAAAATCAACATTAATCTTCCCTATAATGACCTCCCCGAAGGAAGGGACTGTTTTTTGCCCTTTTTTTGTGGGGTGGGTATTCTCAGCACTAAGCACAGTGCCTGGCACATAGTAGGTGTTTAATAAATGTTTATTGATTGATCTTTTTTATTCTTCCACATAAATATATCACATTGGTGCCTTTTATGGTCCATTCACACAGGACTGTGCATGTCTGGTCAATGATTGCCTCTCACAAATGGGGCTTACCATCATAGCGATAGCTGAGAGGTACAAGCCTTAGTGAACATTAAAAGATATTAAGGTCACTGAGGCTGAACATTATCTATCTCTTGGCTTTCATTTAGGTTTCCAGGCTTCAGAAGTAGAAGAATCAAGAGTGAGGAGGACCAGGTTCTAATGCTGATTGACTTTGTCATGCTCCTATTGAAGAGGTTTATCTTTGCCCCTTTTCCCTTCGCCCCTTTTCATCAAAAGGAATTTGGCTCCTTTGTTTACAATTCCCAGAAAAACCTTAAAACTTTTAGATTCTGTCTTTGAAATCTTATTCAAATGCACTTTCCTTCCTGGCCCCAAAAGAACCTGGCTTCTGTTTGTCTCTTTTTATCTCTATTTGAAAGCAAACTTCCCCTCTTTCAGCTCCCTTCATTATCTATTCTCATTGTTTATTACCTTCCAAACGGTCCCAACCAACCCCCCTTCCTCTGGCCACGCTTAATCCTAGCCAGGCACCACGGCAGTCTGGGACCCAGGAGTTTTGTTCGATCCATCTTGCTGTCCACTCCCATCCAGATCTCCTTAGACCCCTCCTCCCATCACCCCAAACTACTTGGCCACTCCTAAGATCCCTCCCCCCAATCTTTCCATACTTAAGACTCACCTTTCCCCCATTCTGATGCTGAGCTGTCCTCAAGCCTAGAGGCTGAGGCTCTTGCCCACTCATCCTCATGGGCATCACGTGGCCTATCTACCCCAGCCCCCACTCAGAAGTGAGCTTTCTTCATGCCCAAGAGGCTGAGACTGCTTCACACTCACCTGGCCTGACCACCTTAGCCCCCATTTAGATCACTGATGTTTGGGTTCCTTGGGAGTCTGACCTATATGCTTCATTTTTAATAAACTTTTTCTCTGGCTGGAAGAATATCTGAGTTGAATTCATTCAGGCAGATCCAAGCCACGATCTGGGCTTTTTCCTGTGATCTTGGGGTGCCTCTATGCATCTAGGAGCACCCCAAAACCCCCCTGCTCTTAACTATTTCTGTGTGAAATCCGGTTCCAATCCATTGCAGCTGCCCTTTGGAGATATTCACAGAAGCAAACCAGAAAATGAAGGAGCATCAGTTCTTCCTTAGATTTATTTTAACTCACTTAATTTTAGACCTGGAGGGGAATAAGAAGGTAGGAAGAATGGAAAAGTAGATGAGGACACGTTGAAATGAGGATAATTCCTAAGAGATATGAATACGTACAACTGACTAAACAGCAGGGTGTAGTGATACACACACACATACGCAAACATACACACATACATATATGCATGTCTCTATGTGTGTATATATACATATATGTATATATTTTACACACACATAAGTATATGTATATGCATGTGTGTGTATGGAGTCCCAGGAATAGAGGTTTAATTCTGATTCTGCTACCCAGTAACTGTGTGACCTTGGTTAAAGTTAACCTTTTTCAGACTTTTATTTCCTCCTCTGTAAAATGAGAGGGTTGTGTTAGCTGACCTCGAAGTTCCTTGCCAGCTGTAAAACTGTGATCCTCTGATCTGTGACCTGACTCTCCAAGGGTTATAACCCATGCACCATTTTGCCAGCCGTGAAGTCCGTGAGATGATTTTGAGGTAAGAGAGGGGGAAGGGGGATCAGTGATCAGATGACCAACATCTCCCAAGTGTGGATGAATTCCCCAGAATAGACTGAGCCTGAGATGAGGAAGAGAACCAGGGAGTCTCTAGTGGGTGCATCTGTTTGATTTCCCATCTCTGTTATCACAGGCAGGTAGGCAGGTGCCAGTTAACCAGTAAAGTGGGAGATAACAGAGAGAGTTTCAGTAAAATGTCAGGAGGATGATGTACATAGAAGGAAGGGAAGCTGGGTTAGTGTGAAGACATGCTCTTCCAAGAAGGGCTAAGAGCCTCTCCTCCCACACCAACCTCCCAACACACACTCATAAGATTTTTTTGGCTAGCTCAGCACCTCTCTGTGCTTATACAAAGGGAGTTTTATATAAGAGTGCAATCCAATGCTATATACACCCCATGACTCTCAGTTAATACTCATAGACTGACGTCCCCTTCTAGGGATATTGTACGTCTCCTAGGCATCCATCCCTACTACGCATGTCACAGAACCTAAAGAGGTCTATAAAGTCTCAGAAAATGTGACATTGCTGTCTGTACTACATTATTGTTGACACCACCTAAATCAACCAATAGCTGCAAACATACCCCTTTACTCTGTGCTGTGTATCAGATGCAGGTTGAGAGTATGAGAGGGATAGAATAGGGGATCAAAGACTTCAGCATAGTCTCTTACATCCCAGCACGGGAAGACCCAGGAAGAGCGGGGAACCTGGACATCGGTTCTACTGAGGCGTGATGTTGAATACTGTGGTATTATAATAAAATAGGAAATGGTCCCTAGAAGGTAATAACCTTCCCCCACTTTGAGTTCAGAGGGAAGGCTCCTGATATATCATTGTTTTCCTTTCAGAGACTACCTCTTAAAAGAGTAAGAGTCTTTGAGAAACATGTCCAGGAATTTGCAATTTTTCCACTTGCACCTAATTAGCTCACCCCATCACTCATTTTCCCTAATTCCCACCAGAGGAAAAAGTAGGACCTTTGATCATTTCTCTTCATTTTTCTCAAGAATATACTTACTCAATGAGGACCCTGCCAACGGGAAAAAAAACTGTGACACAAATGGAGTAAACAGCATTTTGAACATATTTAAATGAATATTTTGAAAATCGCTAGAAGCAGTTTGGGGAAGTAGACTGAGGGCCGGCTTTGGAATCAGGAAGGTTTGTTTCTCATCAAGTCTCTTAACACTAGTTGTAAATCTTTGATCAAGTCACAACCTCTATGTGCTTCAAGCAACTTCCTAGGCCTGGCTTTCCTGGGTGCTGGAGGACAGAACTGACTAGCATAAGAACTCTTCCCACAACCAACCTAGTCTAATCCCCCACACCCCATACTCAGTTCTGATCAGGCCAGGTTGCCTAGGCTGCCACCCCACTTTTTCTGAGATTCCACTTTCTTCCTTCCCAATGTTCTTATGCCTTCCTTATGCCTGGGCTGCTTTTACTGTTTTAATGAGCAGAGAATCCATCCGGTAAGATGAGGACCACCAGGCCTTATCATCTGCACTACACATTTGTGCCCTACACACCCTTGGGCATTGCTGCCTGTTCTGTTACTGTTCCCTAGGAACTCCTGAGACTATAGATGCCCTGCAGTCAAATTCTCCTATATGTGTTATCTCTCCCAATTAGAATATGAACTACTTGAAAGCAGCGACAGTCTCATTTTTCTGTTTGTATTAGTACTTCTTAACATACTCCCTGGCACATTTTTGTTTTTTAATCATTTTTCAGTTGTGTGTGACTCTTTGTGACCCTATTTGGGGTTTTCTTGGCAAAGATACTGGAGTGGTTTGCCATTTTCTTCTCCAGATCCTTTTACAGATGAGGAAACTGAGGCAAACAGGGTTAAGTGACTTGTCCAGGGTCATATAATTAGTGTCTGAGGCCAGAGTTGAACTCAGGAAGGTGAATCTTCCTAACTCCAGGCCTGCACTCTATCTACTTCACTACCTAGTTGTACATCACCCCCTGGTACATAGTAAGTGATTAATGTGTGCTTTTCCATCCCATTTATTCCATCTAGTAAGTTTTAGTCTAATTGTGCACTGCATTGGTAGAAGACATTTCTTCACAGTTACCCATGCTGATAGAATCACAGATGCTTTGAGTGTCCTCATTCATGTTTAAAATGGCATATGTATGAGACAGATGTTATTACCGAAAAGATTGTTATAAAAGGTTCAAAAAGAGAGAATGTCCTACATGTGTTATATTCGTGATACTCTTGGTGAGAATAAAATATTGACATTTTAAAAGGTTGGTGATTTTTCTTAATGAAGAAAAATTTGAAAATGTAAGCAGTTTATTAAAGCTCTACACCAAAATATTTTTATAACCTTTTTCAAAATTATCTTTGAAGCATTTGGTACTTCATAAGTGTTTCTTTTATAGCCATAGAAATACTATGTGCTTAATAGTTTTAAAATTTCATGTGGAAACTGTAAATACTTCATGATACAATTGTGCTGTATTAATATCATACATTATTTGTCATAGTAAGAATTGGGAACAATTTTTATTCCTTTTCCCTTAGAGGAGTGTATCCCCCTGATGACCTATTACATTTATCAATATGTTTCCATACTTAATCAGATTCTTCTAAGGTATAAACATAAATCTGTTATAAATGGAAATTGGTCCACTAGTGATTTTTGCATGTATAGCTTATTCTGCAAGGCATTAACATAAGATCATAAATTTAGAGCGGGAAAGGACCTCAGATTATCTAGTACAACCCTTTCCTTTGATAAATAGGGAAACTGAGGCCCAATATTGTGAAGTTACTTGTCCAAGGTCACACAGGCAGTGAGGTGTAGGGCTGGCAATTGAATCAACACTTTCTAGCTCCAAATCTAATGTCTCCCTGCACACCCCCCCCCCCCCAGTTTGGACCACATTCTTTTTTTGAATTATTATTGCAGTGAATTAGAGTAATAAATGAGTAATGAATTACCACACATTAATAGAGTGTAAATAGGATATAAGTTCTTTGAAGGCAGGGATGAGAAAACAGAAGGATAGAGTAGAAAAAGTGCTGGATTCAGAGTCAGAAGGCCAGAGAGAAAATTCTGGCTCTATTTGTTACTTATAGTGTCTTGAGCAAGTCATCTCTCTGGGCCTCAGTGTACTCAGCTGTAAAAAAGGGCATTACTCTAGAAGGTCTCTCAGGCTCCTTCCAGTTCTAAATATATGATTTTAAGACTGCTTCATTTTTGTCTTTGTAACCCCTGTGCCTAGCATCACACCTGATACATAGAAAGTGCTAATTAAATGTTTGTTAAGTTGAATAATAAAAATCAATTCAATCATCATTTAAAATACAGGTGTATAGCTTTTGCTTCAGCTGTGTTTATAACCCAGATGCTACCATGCTTCTTAATGCCTATTGGATTGCTATCTGAGTAGGAATATTTTGAAGACAATTAGAGAAATCCTTAGGTTGGCATGTACAGCCAGTATCCTGAGTGATGTGCTGATTTCACCGAGTTAATATGCATTGGGTCAATAGGATTAGCGTCTCGGGAGCTTTTAGAGGATTCAAATAAGAATCATGTAATAGGAGAAGGTGTGGAGAGTTGCAACCTGCATCTATAGAAGGAACAGCCATACTCTTGGCATCAGAAATCTATCAAAATAAAGAGAAATCCATTCAAAATGCAAGAACCACATTGGCACAAACCTTACGGGCTATCACAATAGAGGCAAAGTCTCTCTCTCTCTCTCTCTTTCTCTCTCTCTCTCTCTCTCTCTCTCTCTCTCTCTCTCTCTCTCCCCCCCCCCCCCCCCCCCTCTCCGTCTCCCCCCCCCCCCCCCCACAGAGGAGCCTGTCTTGAATCTTAAGACATAGTGTATGTCATAGATTGGACTATGCCATGGGTCAAACCACATCCCCCAACCATACGAGTTACACACAGCAGAAGGTTGATATATCATGGTTTACCAAGATCATAGACATTTGTCCTAGCCCTGACACTTGCATTATAAATACATTCTACTGTATAGAACTAAGATCTGTTGGCTTATTATGGATGAGTCCATATATTTTCCTAACCTGCCTACTGTACAAGTACATTTCTCTGTGTGTGTTCCATCTTCACTTGGTTTTAGTGATTTGTGGTACATTCTGTATTAATTGCTCACTATCCTGGGAACTTCACATATCAATTTGACTACACCATATAATGTGATAATTCACTATAAAAGTGTTTAAAATACCTCCTTGCAGTAGCAACTATTAAAAGGAGCATATATTCCCTTTTGCTTTAAGATGAATTGTATCCTAGCTCTCTGGGTAGGGAAAGGTAGTGTTAAATCTGCTGAATGTGTAACAAGTAGAGGAGTGATCTTTTATACTTTAAATTAATGCAAAAATCCAGCAGCTGTGGCAGATTCCTTAGATAGAGCCTGACTGAGGAATCACATGAACAAACATGCAGTTTTCTAGTCTAAAGAGACTCGGCAGATGGTTCTTAAAACTCTTCTCTTTCAGTCAATCAACAGACAAAGAAGCATTTTCAAAGCACCTGCTATGTGCCAGGCACTGGACTAAGTGCTAGCAATACAAGAAAAATATGAATCAATCCCTGCTCTCAAGGAGTTTATATTCTAATGGGGCGGGAGGGAAGAAAGTAATAATTAGGGGAGAGGGTCAGGAAAGATTTTATGTGGAAGGTGACACAAGTTGTTTTGAAGGGAACCAGGAATTTCAAAAGGTGGAGGTAAGGAGAAAAAATATTCCGGGCATTGGGAGGACAAAAGAGGGGAACAGCCAATGCAAAGTCATGGTGATGGGAGATGAACTGAAGTCTGTGGGGCAAAACACATAGACCAGTGGCTGGACTGCACAGTGCATGGAGGGGAATGTTATATAAGAAGACTATCTAGCTTATGGAGAGCTTTAAATGGCAGCTAGAATAGGTTATACTTGATCTGAGAGAAAATAGGGAACCATTAGAGGGGTATATATATGTGTGTATTTGTATACATATGTGATAGGGCAGAATGACATAATGTAAGGATAATCACTTTGATAACATGGTAGATGGACTGAAGTAGGGCAAGACTTGAGGCAGGGAGATTAAATAGGATTGCAATAGTCAAGAGGGAAGGGGTGAGACAACTAGGTGGTGCAGTGTATAGAATGCTGGGCTTGAAGTCAGGAAGATTTGAGTTCAAATTGCCCCTCATATGCTTACTAGCTCTGTGACCCTGGGCAAATCACCTAACCTAATAATTGCCTTAGTCTCCTCTACTGTAAAATGGGGATGATATTAGCACCTATCTCCTAGGGTTGCTGTGAGAATCAAATGAGATAATGTTTATAAAGTGCTCAGCACATTGCCTGGCACATAATAGGTGCTATATAAATGTTTATTCCCTCCCCTCCCTACAATAAGTCTCTGAACTAGGCTGGTAACTCTTTGATTAGGGAGAAAGAAACCATGACTGAAACTTTCACTGTTATTTCTGCCTACCTTCTAGTTCTTCATGCAGCCAAGTTATGGGCCTGAAGAGTGAGAATCCTTAGAAGCTGTTAAAATTGTTACAACTTCAAATATCTCTCATGCCAATATCTGGAACTGATATGCTGCAATCCCTCATTATATTTCTGGATCCTCCTCAAGGGACCTTGGGGTTAAAGCCAACAAAAAAGTTTGCTTGTTCAGCAGCTAAGGAGGGCTATTGCAACCTAAAATGTACTCTTCTTATGAATAGACTGGGAAAGGCTTCTTTCTATCTCTGTCCCCAAGTAATGAAGACAAGACCAACCCTTCACAACTTGTCATGTCAGGGAGGAGAAAACTCTAGTTTCAACATTCAGCTACATTTTGCAATAGTTGCTGGTGATGAGACAACTCCAGTGTGGCAATATGAATAAAGAAGACATGATATTGCAGTTGAATAGACCACATTTGACAAATGATTGGCTGTTGGGAGTGGTGAGGTAAAGGAAAGAATGAAAAATGACTGATAGAAATAAAAAAATTGATCAGTTCAATTTATAGCCAAGGGATTTCCAGTGCCAAGATGGTGGAGTGAGGAAGGAATCCTCTAAAGCCATCCCAAATTCCACTCCGAACAACTAGAAAATCACCTCAGAATTGATCTAGGACCAGGAAAGCAGCTTACTAGCTTACAAGAGTCTGTATCACTGGGGTGGAGTGGTGGAGCAAGGTCCAAGAGCAGCGGCAGCAGCCAGCCAGCCAACCTCAGAGTAGAGGGCCTGCAGCAAAGGTCCAAGCCTGGGGCAATTCACCAGCAAGGCCCTGATCTCCCACAGACCAGCAGCCCCTTAGGCAAGTGCTACAACCTGTGCAGCACAGCAAGGTCCCACCTCAACAAACCTACCCCTAGTACAAGCCACCAGGAAAGCCTTGATCCCATTGCTGAATGATGGCGAAGCACCACCATGGGGCAGGCCAACAGTGAGACTTCACCCCTGGGGCCCACCAGCAGAGAGACCCTGCTTCCATAGCAGCCTAGCAGCAGGACCCCACCCCTGGGACAGGCCAGCAGCTAAACCCAACACCAGGGGAGGCTAATGGGGAAGCCCCATCCAGCAGTACTAGCCAGAAGGGAAGCCTACCCTCCAGAGAAAGCAAGCAGCTAAGCCCTGAAGCTCAGTGAAAAGCCAGCACTAAGACCCAGAGCCCCAGCATAAAAAACTTGGGACAGTGCAGGACCAGAGCCCAACTCTCATGTAAAAACACCATGTCACATAAAAGGGAGAAAAAATGAGCAAAAATAAAAGTAGCTTGAAAGTTACTGTGGTGATAGGGAAGATCAAGGCATAAACTTAGAAGAGGACAATAGTGTCCAAATGGCTACATATGAAGCCTTAAAGAAAAATGTAATTTGGTCTCAGGCCCAAAAAAAATTCCTGTAAGAGCTTAAAAAGGATTTTGAAAGGCAAATTAGAGAAGTAGAAGAAAAATTGGGAAAAGAAATGAGACTAGTGCAAGAGAATCATGAAAAAAAAGCCAATAGTATAGGAAAAAATTGTAGAAAAATTTACTGAAGAAAATAACTACCTAAAAAAATAGAATTGGCCAAATGGAAAACGAAGTACAAAAGCTCCCTGAAGAAACTAATTCCTTAAAAATTAGAATTGAACAAGTGGACACTAATGACCCTATGAGACATCAAGATATAATAAAACAAAATTAAAAAAAAAACAAATGATAATGTGAAATTTCTCATTGGAAAAACAACCGACCTAGAAAATAGATCCAGGAGAGATAACATAAGAATTATTGAACTACTGAAAGCCATGATTAAAAAAAAAGAAGGCCTGAACAACATCATTTGAGAAATTATCAAAGAAAACTACCCTGATATATTTGAACCAGAGGGCAAAATAGAAATTGAAAGACTCCACTGATCATCACCTGAAAGAGATCCCAAAATAAAAACTCCCAGGAACACCATAGCCAAAATCCAGAGATCATAGATCAAGGAGAAAGCATTGCAAGCAGCCAAAAAGAAACAATTCAAATGTCATGTAGCTACAGACAGGATTACACAGGATTTGGCAGCTTCCACATTAAAGAACTGGAGGGCTTGGAATATGAAATACCAAAAGGCAAAGGAGTTAAGATTACAACCAAGAATCACCTACCCAGCAAAACTGAATATAATCTTTCAGGGGAAAAATAGACATTTAATGAAATAGAGGATTTTCAAGTATTTCTAACAAAAACACCAGAGCTGAATAAAAAAAAAATTGACCTCCAAATACAAGACTCAAGGGAAACAGAAAAGGTAAAAAAGAAACAAGAAAGAGAAAACATAAGAAATTCAATAAGGTTAAATTGTTTATACATCTATATGGCAAGATAACATTTGTAACTTAACAACTTTGTCACTATAAGAGCAATTAGAAGGAGTATATGTAGACAGAGGGTGTAGATATAAGGTGATTTTGATGGGATGATACCCCAAAAAATAAAATAAAGGGGTGAGAAAGAAAATTGCACTGGAAGAAGAAGGAGGGGGAGATTGAATGGGGGTAAACTGTCCCATGTAAAAGAGGCATGAAAGAGCTATTATAATGGAGATGAAGATGAGGATGGGTGGGCAAAGCTTAAACCTTACTCTCATCAGAATTGACTCAAAGAGAGAATAACATGCACACTGATTTGGATATAGAAATCTCTCTTACCCTATAAGGAAGTAAAAAGGGATGGAGCTAATAGAAAGGGAAAGGGGGACTGATAAAAGGGAGGGTATGTTGGGGAAGGTGGTGATGAGAAATTAAGTACTTTTGAGGAAGCAAAAGATGGGGTGTAAGGGGGGGATAAATAAACAAAAATAGCATGGAAGGAAATACACAGTTAGTTATCATAACTATAAATGTGAATGGGATGAACTCACCCATACAATGGAAGTGAATAGCAGAATGGATGAAAAACCAGAATCCTACAATATATTGTTTACAAGAAATCCATGTGAAGCAGCGAGATCCACACAGGGTAAAGGTAAGGTTCTGGAGCAGAATCTGTTATGCTTTAGCTGAAGCAAAGAAAGCAGGGGCAGCAATCGTAATCTCAGACAAAGCAAAAGTAGATCTAATTAAAAGAGATAAAGGAAAAAACTATATGTTGTTGAAAGATACCATAGACAATGAAGTTATGTCAATACTAAACATATATGCACCAAATGGTATAGCATCTAACTTTTTGAAGGAGAAATTAATGAATTATAGGAGGAAATAGATAATAAAATATACTAGTGGGAGACCTCAACTTTCCCCTCTCAGAACTAGATAAATCCAACCAAAAAATAAACGACAAGGAAGATAAGAAGGTGAATAAAATTCTGGAAAAGTTAGAAATGCTAGATCTCTGGAGGAAATTAAATGGGAATAGAGAGGAATATATGTTTTTCTCAGCAGTACATGGCACCTACACAAACATTGACCATGTATTAAGACATTAAAAACTTCACAATCAAATGCAGAAAAGCAGAAATAGTAAACACACCCTTTTCGGATCATAATGAAATAAAAATTACATTCAAAAATGGAGAATGGAAAAAGAGATTACAAATTAATTGAAAATTAAATAATCTAATCCTAAAAAACAAGTGGGTCAAAGAACAAATCATAGATATACTCAATAATTTCATTAAAGAAAATGACAACAATGAGACAACATACCAAAATTTATGGGTTGCAGCCAAAACAATTCTTGGGGGAAAATTTATATATCTAATTGCTTACATGAATAAAATAGAGAAAAAGAAGATCAATGAATTGGGCATGCAACTAAAAAAACTAGAAAAAGAACAAATTAAAAATCCTCAATTAAATACCAAATTAAAAATCCTGAAAATCAAAGGAGAGATTAATAAAATTGAAAGTAAGAAAACTAATTAGTAAATAAAACTACAAGCTAGTTTTATGAAAAAAAAAACCCAATAAAATAGATAAACCATTGTTTGATTGGTTAATTTGATTAATAAAGGAAAGAAGAAAACCAAATTACTGGTATCAAAAATGAAAGGAGTGAATTCACCATCAATGAAGAAGAAATTAAGACAATTGCTAGGAGATGTTTTGCCCAATTATATGCCAATAAATTGACAATCTAGATGATATTGATGAATATCTACAAAAATATAGATTGCCCAGATTATCAGAAGAAGAAATAAAATACTTAAATAACCCAATCTTAGAAAAAGAAATTGAAGAAACCGTCAATGAACTTCCTAAGAAAAAATCCCCCAGGCTAAATGGATTCATAAGTGAATTCTATCAAACATTTAAAGAGTAATTAATCCCAATACTATACAAACTATTTGGAAAAATAGGTGAAGAAAGAGTCCTACCAAATTCCTTTTACAACACAAATGTGGTGCTGATACCCAAACCAGGAAGAGCCAAAACAGAGAAAGAAAATTACAGACCAACTTCCCTAATGAATATTGATGTAAAATTTTTAAATAAAATACTAATAAGGAGATTACAGCAATATATCACAAGGATCATGCACTATGGTCAGGCGAGATTTATATCAGGAATGCGGAATATTAGTTAAACTATCAGCATAATTGACTATATCAATAAAAAAAAACCAAAAGAAATTGTAAGATTATCTTAATTGATGTAGATGCTATACTGATCCAACCTTTCTGTAGAACAATTTGGAACTGTGCCCAAAGGGCTATAAAACCTTTGATCCAGCAATACCACTGCTAGGTCTATGCCCTAAAGACATCCAGAAAAGAGAGAAAGGATATATATATATATATATATATATATATATATATATGTATGTATATATATACGTGTATATATATGTGTATATATGTATATATATATGTATATACACACACACACATATATATACACATATATACACACACACACATACACACATATATATATATATAATTTTTTAAGGCACTTTGGGTTAAGTGACTTGCCCAGGATCACACAGCTAGTAAGTGTCATGTGTTTGGTCTGAGGCTGGATTTGAACTCAGGTCCTCCTGACTTCAGGGCTGCTGCTCTATCCTCTGTGCCACCTAGCTGCCCTAGAATGTATTTTTTTAAAAAAATATTTATAGCAGCTCTTTTTTGTGGTGGCTAAGAACTAGAAATCAAAGGGATGCTCATCAATTGGGGAATGGCTAAACAAGCTGTGGTACATGATTGCAATGGGATATTATTATGCTGTAAGAAATGTTAAGCAGGCAGACTTCAGAAGAACCTGGAAAGACTTGAATGAACTGATGCTGAGTGAAGTAAGCAGAACCGGAGAACATTGTACACAGTAACAGACGCAATGTGTGATGACTAACTTTGATAGACTTAGCTCTTCTCAGCAATACAAAAATCTAAGACATCTCCCTAACTTACTGACAGGTTTGAGGCCTGTTGGTTACCCTTAGATACCCCCAGATGGTTTAGCCAATTTGCTAAGATGTTTTTACCAGGGTGTGACCACTGCACATGCTACAGCTAATTGGAACCACAGGTTAGATGAGTGACCCTGAAAAGGGCTTGGCAAACCCACATACCTGAGGTGCTGGTCCTCCTTTAACATCCTATATACTCCCAAAAGTTAATTACTCTGTTACTCAAGACTTTTCATAGTTTAGCTTCAAACTACCTTTCCAATTTTATTCCATGTTATTCTTCTTCGTACATTTTAGGCTTTAGCCAAACTGGAGTACTTTTTTCTCCGTGATTGTAGGGAAAGAGCAAAGCACCTTGAGTTCAGCCTTGGCCTCTTTTCCTTCCAGTTAGTTGCAGGAGGAGCTCATAAGCTTAAAAACATTTGAGGAATTTTTGACTTCCCATCTTCCCATCTGCGTTCTAGCAAAATCTCAAGAATAGCTGTTTGTAATGTCTGCCTTGAGAACTAAGGACACAGTGGATGAGATGAGAAAGATAGGAAGAGTTCAGCATAAAATTACATCTATATGGTGAAAATTCTGAAGATTTCAATTAAAGCACTTCTGCTGTATGGGCTCTCTAAGCTTGAGTCCACTTTTTCCTGGAGTCAGAATGTGCTTTTGGGGGAGTGCATCAAAAAAAGTATGTCATAGACTTTTTGGGGGCATGTTTTGTGTCAACTCTTCTTACTTAACAAATGCTCCTTTTCTAAAAGCTAATTAAGTCCGGCTGACTAATTTATATCAACTGATAACCATGGAAGGAAAACACACAGGTGGAGGCTTATAAGCTATGATATAAAAAAAAGATAACCCCCAAACTTTCAGAAAACCTTAAAAGAGACAGAGTGGCTACATTTTAGGGACTTGACTTGTCATTACAAGTAGGAGTTTTAATAGTTGCCCCAGAGCATTTTCAACTGAGGGAATCTGGGAAGGATTTACAAAAGTTGCACCATATCTGGAGTCTGAAGGGAGAAAAGTATGTAAATAAGCAAATGGGGCAATAAATTCCAAATGTAGAAAATGCTCTGTCCCTCCTCAATTTTCCCAGAACCTTTAGTATATCTTCTTTATCCATAACATTCTACTATGCACCATGCTTGTTTATATACGTGTCATATTCTTCCTGTTAGATTTTAAGTTTCCTTAAAGGCAGGGGCAGTGCCATTTTTTCATTTCTGTATACTCAGCACCTAGCAGGATGCATTGCATAAAGTAGGCTGTTCAAAAAACAGTGGTTAAACCTTCACAGACTCACAGATGTGGAAGGTGAACTCAGAGGTTCTCTAGGCCAATACATACTTGAACAGGGATTTCCCTCTTCCATATCTTCAAAAAGTGGTCATCTGAACTCTACTGGAAGACTTTTATCAATAGAGAACCCACTATCTGTAGTGGCAATCCACTCACTCTCGTATAGCTGTAATTGTAGAAATTGACAATTGTTATATTTTGTTTTGGTTTTTACTTCTATTGAGGATAAATCTGGCTCTCAGTGACTTCCACCTACTGTTCTTAGTTATATCATCTGGGGCCAACCACCTGAACCCTGTACTTCTAGTCTGGGCAGGTTTGGGAGACCTAGTTTTATTTTTTTATCTTTTAAGTTTTTAGATCAAAGGTTAAATATCTGACTCTAAGGCAGCTAGATGATACCATGGATAGTGTGTTGGACTTGGAATCAGGAATATTTGAGTTCAGATCCTCCCTTAGACACTGAATTAGCCCACTGTGACCCTAGACAAGTCACAACCTCTGTCAGCCTCAATTTTCTTATCTGTAAAATGGAGATCATAATATCACCCACCTCACAGGGTTATATGCTTCAAATGAAACAACATATGCAAAGCACTATATCAACCACAGAATGCTACATAAATGCTATTCTTCTTCTTGATATAGTAGTAATTTTGGATAGATTTGTGTATATTGACCTAGGAATTTCTGCTGATAGTCCATGAACTTGACTGTCTCTTTGTCTCTCTGTCCCTCCTCTCCTCCCAATTCCCTGCCCCTCTTTCTCTCTTCTCTCCTCTCAAAACTGTGTATTTATTTCATGGGCTTCATTCTACGAAGTGCTATATAGGTCACTGCTGAGAAAGATCCTTAAGAGAAAAGAGTCCTGGCCCTCTTGTTAGCAGCTCTTGGTAGAAGGTGTAGGAAGTCACATAATTGGGGGAGAAAACCTGGCATGACTCTTAACAAGCTGTTCAGGATTGTTGGGGATAGGAAGGTTAGGGATGTATTTAAGAAATCGTAGAATGACTGGATGTCAGAACTGGAATTGAAGCTTAGGGATCATCATTTTCTAACTGAGGAAACAGAAACCTGTAGATGCTCAGTGACTTGCTCAAGTTGATATTCCGAGTTAGTGGCAGAGCTTAGACAAGGTGTGTCACTTATGTCCAAGTCCAGTAACTCTGTCTAATAACAACACATCATGAGCGTTACTATCGACTGCTCTCTTACATTAGGGTTGAGGCTTGCATTTCTAAAAAAGAGCAATGAAAATCCAACCTGCCCATTATGCAGTGCAAGTATCAAAGTGTTCTTTTAATTGTAGCTGTCAGTATAATTGAAACAGAAAGTATTTTTGAGACAGTGTTCTAAAAATGCTGTAATCACAGAATAGTTTTCATTTTGCATTAATGTTGCAAATACTTCCGACTACTTAATTTTGCTACTTTGTATAATACAGCTCTTTAAATTGAAGCCGCTTTAGCAGCCCTAGTATATTGCTAAAGTAGAACCAGAACAACTACAGTTCCCTTAGGTATGCTATGACTTTTAAAAATTAAGCCGGACTTCCAAATGACTTACTTTATTCAACTCCAAATGAAATAAGTGCCTGAGGTGTGCTATGAATTTTAAATTTATATGAAAATGAAATTCAACATATACCGGATTAGAAATATAATGGTCAAATGACATCTTTAGAAGATTATTTGAATGGAGTTTTTGCTAAATGACTATTTGTATCTAATTGAGTAGCAAAGAGAAGTGTTTATACTATATTAATGAATTGATAAGAACAGATGAAATTCTGTAGAGAGGGGAGAGAGAGAGAGAGAGAGAGAGAGAGAGAGAGAGAGAGAGAGAGAGAGAGAGAGAGAGAGAGAGGGGAGGGAGAGGGAGGAGAAAGGGAAGGGAAGGAGGGGAGGAAGGAAGGAAGGAAATGAAGAAAGAGGGAGGGAGAGAGGAAAAGGGAAGGAAAGGAGGGACAACTCCCATTGAAACAAAACCCTTTTCTCGAGCATGTAGACAGATTTCCTCACAATTTTAGATACATCTTTCTACTGTGTCTATAGAACTCTACTTTGCTGCGGTTGTGAGACAGCGTGACATTCCACCTGGTTTGGTGTCATGCCCATGCAAACTGGTACATTCAGAAGCTTAGCACTTCCTTCAAACTCCTCTTTGAGGTAGGATAAAGTGGATAAAATGGCCAGTGGATGACTGAACCAAGAACAAATGGAGGTTCAGTGAGAGGAAGGCAGCATGGCACATTAGGAAGAGTCCTGGCATTAGAGTAGGAAAGACGTGGGTTCAAATCCCAGCTCTGCCACATACTACTTGTGTGAATTTAGACGAGTCACTTTACTCAGGGCCTCCGTTTCCTCATCTGTAAAATGAGGAGGTTGGAAGAGATGACCTCCAAAGTTCTAGATCTATAATCCTGTTATCCTATGACATAACAGTGGGGTGTGGGCCTTCTGTGATCACATTAATTCCTGTGGGAGTAGAATCTCACCCTCACACCCTTACACCCATTATGTAGGCAGCAAGATGGTACAGTGGATAGAGCACTGAGCCTGGAGTCAGGAAGATCTCAAGTTATAGTGAGGATCAAATGAGATGTTATTTGTAAAACAATTAATGAGATATGAATGGAAGAAAACTCATTAAGAGAGGACAGTATTTCAGGTCAGAAATACAACTTGACATATTGTAGAGAGTACTGGACTTGGAGTTAGGAAGAACTGGGTTCATATCCTGCTTCTGATACTTCCTAGAAGCTGTGCGGCGTTGAACAAACCTCTTTTATTTTATTTAATTAATTAATTTTTTTTGGGCAATTGGGGTTAAGTGACTTGCCCAGGGTCACACAGCTAGTAAGTGTCAAGTGTTTGGTCTGAGGCTGGTTTTGAACTCAGGGCCTCTTGACTTCAGGGCTGGTGCTCTATCCACTGCACCACCTAGCTGCCCCAACAAACCTCTTTTAGCCTCTTGAACTTAAGCTTTCTAAGTCTCAGTTTCCTTATCTGTAAAATGGACGTACCTCCATGGTTGTTGTATGGCTCAAATGTATTAATGTCTATAAAGTGCTTCGCAAACTCTTTGAAGTGCTATGTATAAGTATCAGTTATGAACATTTTTAATGGCAGGACAAATAGATATGAAATTAATACATGTTGAGTTGAATGAGCCAGATGGTCTACAATCTAGGGCCTTTTATTAAGGGGATTTGTCCTGTGAAGTTTGAATTCAGTCAAAAGGCCACACTTGAAGACCTAGAGGGCCACATGTGGCCTTGAGGCTGTAGGTTCCCTACCCTTGCTCTAGGCCTTATTCTGCTGTTCTGCTGTTATCCTCATGTGTGACCTTGAGTAAATCATAATTTGCCTGTTTCTCAGTTTTCTCACTTAGAGAATAGTGGTAGAAAATAATACTTGCACCTCAGTTTTTGCATCTGTAAAATAAAGGTATTGGGCAAAGATCCCTGCTAGCTCTGAAAATCCGTGATCCATGCTCAGTTCTCTACCTCGCAAGTTTGTTTTGAGCATCAGATGAGATGATGTGCATGACAGCATTTTGGCAAAAATGAAATACTACATAGAAGTGAGATGGTATTTTTATTATGCTTTGACGAAGCTCAGGACTACTACTGAGTCTTAGAAGATAGGCTTCCAGCATGGAGGGTGACTTGACAGGAAGGTGCTGAATTACATTGAAAATTCTGTCCTGTATTTTTCCTGAAGAGAGAAACATTCTCCTTAGACTATAAGAAGCTTTTTTTTTTTTAAATCTCTTGAAAAACTCAAGATTGTGTCCTTTCAAATGGTCTCAGATGGATTAAAGCTAGGAGGGAATTTTCACAAGTCTCAATCAGTATTTATGTTCCAAATATCCCCAATTTATATAAAGATAAATTCTTGCTAAGCAGTTAAGCTAGCCCCTTAGCAGTAGTAGCTGCAGGTTTGGTCTGTTTTGGGGTAAAGATACCCGTTTGAGGTAAGAAGGGTATAAATAGAGGATATAAATAAAATATCATTTTACCTCAGGTCTCTTTCTCCTTTTTATCCCCTCCAACTGTTTTCTAAGGGTGTTGAAATCTGCTGAGATTTATTTTGATGAAGGTAAGTTGCTTCTCATTATCAGGCAGTAAAGATGTTATGTTATTGTTTACTGTTTCCCAGCAGCTTTGTACAGTGCTGTCTGAACACTTGTGGTTATAATAGGTAGAAATAATGAAAAGCCATTTTTGCTAGTGATGTCCAAAGCTTTGATTTACCTCTTCAGTAAGTGAAGGATTTATTACTGACACCTAAGGTGGTTTGGAAAGATAACGGCCCACAGTACCATAACAGCAAGAGACTTTTGAGGGCTGATCTTAGCAGTAATGGGTCAGCAGGTATGGAAGAAATTTCAGAGATGTAGATATTAGCTGCTGTGAGGGAGCACAAAAAGAGGAGATCTCCAAAGTATCCAGAGACCCAGCCAAGGGAAAGGATTTACAGATTAAAATCCCCATCTCATGTTGCTCACTCAGAAGAGATTTTCTATAAATAGAGCACATACAATAAAGCCTGACAATGTGGTACAGTGGACAGAGTGTTGGACCTGGAATCAGGAAGACTTGGGTTCAAACCTCACCTTTGACACTTACTTAGGTAGGTGACCTGGAACAAGGGCGGGTGATCATGACAAAAAGAACAAGTCACTTAACCTCTCTGAGCCTTGGTTTCTACATATGTAAAATAGTGATAAAATAGTTATAGATTCCTAACCTTACAGGGTTGTTATAAGGCTCAAATGAGGTGATGTATATAGTGTGCTTTGTGAACTTTAAAGATCTATAGGTCAGTTATTATTATAAGAGTAGTGATGATATCATAGTATGATGGGAAGAACTTCAGATGGGGAGGTAGAATTCAAACTCAGATCTTTCTGACTTCAAGTCTAATACTCTACTCACAATGTCAAGCAGTCTTTAAATTCTGTAAATCTAAAAGAAAAGGCTGGAT
This sequence comes from Vombatus ursinus, assembly GCF_900497805.2. Classification (NCBI taxonomy): domain Eukaryota; kingdom Metazoa; phylum Chordata; class Mammalia; order Diprotodontia; family Vombatidae; genus Vombatus; species Vombatus ursinus. Next base: position 18,779,366 of record NW_020954953.1, on the reverse strand, counting down.
TATGACTAACATAGAATGAGAGAGCTGGACAGAACCTCTGAAATTAAGTAATCTAGGGATCTTATTTTATAGATCAAGAAAGCAAGATCCAAAGAGCATAGTACTTGGCCCATTATCACAACTATACACAGGCTTATTTTTTCCACACTCTTTGACTCATTATACCCCTATCTTGGTACTCTAGGGAAAATCATTTAAAGCTAAGGTGGAATAAAAAGGTACTCAATGTATAATATGAATCAGGGATAGGGTAGCTATTTATTTTCTCTACACAAAAATGCTCAGTGAGAAGGCTCATAAGTATTCATTGCCAAGATTTAAGTAACTAGCATTTTACAACTTACAACTACTGTTATACACAGTTGGGAACATGAAACGTAAAACCATTAAAACCAAACATTTTGTAAGACTCTAAAATTAGCATTTCACATTTCACCTTGGCTCTCCACTGTCTAAATGACCATTTGCAGGTCCACTTGTTCCAGGAAGTAGAGCTAGGACTGAGGCCACCACCTTCTGGTGGAATCCTCTCAGATGTAGAAACTACCCATAAACAGAAGAAAATAGGATGAAGAGTGGTCACAACTGTGAATGTAAATGGGAAGAATTCACCCATGAAAGAGAAGTAGATAGTAGAATAGGTTAGAAATCAGAATTTAACATTAAATTGTTTTCAAGAAACACCTGTGAAACAGAAAAGCATGTATGTATGTGTATGTGTGTGCATGCGTGTGCGCACAAAGAATTAAAATAAAGAGTTGGAGAAGAATCTATTATGCTTCAGCTCAGGTTAAAAAAAGGCAGGGGTAGCAATCATGATATCAGACAAAGCAAAAGCAAAAAATAAAACTAATGAAAAGAGAAAATCAGGTACTATAGACAATTAAGTAAAATCAAAAATTTTACAGCAAAATTCTCTGATAAAGGCCTCCTTTCTCAAAAATATAGGCAACTGACTCAAATTTATAAAAAAATTTGTAAAAAAAATTAGTCATTCCGCAACTGATAAATGATCAGACAGTTTACAGATAAAGAAATAAAAACTATTATCATATAAAAATGTTTTAAATCACTATTGATTAGAGAAATGCAAATTAAAACAACTCCAAGATACCACTTTATACCTGCCAGATTTGCTAACCTGACAGAAAAAGAAAATGGCAGACACTGGAGGGGAGGTAGAAAAATAGCAACACTGAAGCACTATTGGTAGAGTTGTGAACTGGTCTAACCATTCTGAAGAACAATTTGGAAATGTGCCCAAAGGGCTATAAAACTGCATACCCTTTGACCCAGCCATAACACTACTAGGTCCATATCCCAAAGAGATCAGAAAAGAAGGAAAAGGACCTATATGTACAAAAACCTTTAAAATAACTTTTTTTTGTGGTAGAAATGAATTGGAAATTGAGGCTATGTCCATCAACTGGGGAATGGCTAAACAAATTATGGTTTATGATTATGATGGAATACCATTGTGCTATAAGAAATGATGAGGGAGCGTAGCTTCAGAAAAACCTGGGAAAGCCTATGTGAATTGATGCAAAATAGAGTGAGCAGAAGCTACTCTGCTCAATACAAAGATTCAAGACATTTCTGAAGGACTCATGATGAAAAATGCTATCCACTTCCAGAGAGAGAAATGGTGAACTCTGAGTGCAAATTGAAATATAATAATTTTTTCACTTTCAAAAAAAAGAAGAAACTCCCCTTGTTGCCATTGAGTTCTGAGTGATGGTCCAAAGCTCCCCACTCTCTTCAACTCATGAGATTGCCTTCAAGACTGGATCAGGATCTCTATTTGGTCACCTCTGATCAAAGAAGCAAAAAGCTGAAGAGGCAGACAGAGGTCCAGGCTCAAATTCACATCCTGCTCTAGTCCTTGTAAGGAACATAGGGTACATAAAGGAGAGTAATAGGAGATAATCTCATAAAGTTAGTCTGGAGCCAGATTGTGAAAGACTAAAAGTCTAATACAGGAGTTTGTATTTTTCCTTTGAGGCAGGAGGGGGACACTGAAATTTCTTAATCAGATTCATAACATGGTCAGATCTGTGGCTTAGAAATGTCAGTTTGGTAGAAGGGTGGAGAATCAGTCAAAGTAAGGGAGACACAAGGCAGGGAAACCACTTAGGAGCCTGTTATAATAATCCAGATGAGAGATGTTAAAGACTTGAACTAAGGTAGTGGTCATATGAGTGAAGAAGAGTTGATGAAGCCTTTAGTGAGACCTACTCCCCCAGAAGTTAGCATTGTCTCTCTCCCATTATCTTTTTTTTTTTGGGCAATTGGGTTAAGTGACTTGTTCAGGGTCACACAGTAAGTGTCAAATGTTTGGTCTGAGGCTGGATTTGAACTCAGGTACTCCTGACTTCAGGGCCGGTGCTCTATCCACTGCACCACCTAGCTGCCCCCCTCCCATTATCTTGTATTTAGTTTTTAATGTGCTTTGTATATACTTATTTTGTATATTCTTTTATATGTACAGGTTGTCTCCCCAGATAGAATGTAAGCTCTCTGAGGGCAGGGATTACTTAATCTTTGTCTTTGTATCCTTGGTACCTAGCACAGTGCCTAGCATATGTTGCTATTGCTGTTCAGTTATTTCCATTGTGTCTGATTCTTCATGCCCTCATTTGGGGTTTTCTTGGCAGAGATATTGGAGAGGTTTGCCATTTCCTTCTCCAGCTCATTTTACAGATGAGGAAACTGAGGCAAACACGGTTAAGTGATTTACTCAGGGTCACATAGCTAGTAAGTGTCTGAGGCCAGATTGAACTGAGAAAGATGAGTCTTCCTAACTCCAGGCCCAGCACTCTATCCACTGAACCACTTTGCAGTGAAGTGGGCATTTAAAAAATGTTTGTTGATTGATTGAGATATTGTAGAGGATGAATCAACAAAACTTCATAACTGATTGGATGTGAGGGATGAGGAATGTGGGAGGAGGAGTGCACGAGATGACCCCAAGGTCCCTTCCAGTTCTAAATTCTATTTCTAAAGATGTCTCCTGGGCCAGAGAGAGGAGTAAGACTCAACAGTGGCCTGCTATCCCTGAAAATGCTATGTAGCAAGTTGGCAATGACAACTGGCATAGCACAGCTGTAGAGAAATGGTCTGACTATTTGCCAGGCCATTTTATGTCTTCCCAAGCTCCCTCCAAATCCTATGTTGTTTTTTTCTACTCAGGCATCCATTTTTGATGTCAGAAAATTAGATTAAACTTCAGTATAGGCAATAAAGCTGAAAACTCAACCAACTCTTCAGGGTTGGTATTGCTCTGCAAGGATTTAACCAGAAGGCTAAAACACTGGGAAAAACATTTGCTGAGTACAAGCCTGCAGTCTGTTATACCTCATCTAGACTGAGTCTTATTACCATGAGCAGTAAGTCTAACACTGCTTCTCTGTGCATTGAAACCTAACAGTGTGCAGGCACTTCCCACTGCTCTCCCCCATGTATTTTCAGCACAGAGGGACCAATTCCCTGCTTGCTTTAGGCTTAAGCAAAGGAGTAGAAGTGGCAAGAGATCGGAGTCACTGAATATTGTGAGCCCAGGATGGAAGAATGAATTGGGTTCCAGGGGTTTTACTGAGGCTTTCTGTTTTAACAAAGACATTTTCTGGGAATGTGGGTGCATTTTTTTCGAGGGAAGGCAAGGCTGCCGTTCAGTAGGATGTGACATTTTTATAAAAATCAATGGTTTAGAAACCGACCAGAAATGCAATGTACCACTTCCCTTTCCATTTCTGCAAAAGCCTGCTGAGTTGGTTTTGAAAATCTTCCCACATGACTGGTAGATCTGCAGGGGGAAAGATGACCTTGGGGCTGTCCCTGGAATAGCCAACATCCTCCATCATTTAGCATGCAGCAGAAATTCCAGACCTGCAATTTCTCAGTTGAATTTCTGTTACTCCTGCGAAATTGGGTTTTCCTCTTCTGTTACCGATGTTTGTTTTTGCCTTTCAAATGGGTAGATTTCAAAGCTTTTAATAAGCATGAATTCACTAATCCCACAGACTTGTCAGTGAGGCAGAGGTAGAAGAATGGACTGTTTGGGGGCCTTATTTATGGACTGAGTTGAAACTTGTTTTTAGTCTGGTGGGGGCTGGGAAGCTTTTATCTCTGATAGCAGCAGCAGGGTGATGGTGTTTTTATTTAACACTGGAAAACATTTAAAAGAACCAGCCACTAAATATTGATGCACAATCTAGGGAGAATGAGGTACATTCAACATTGAAGTCTAGCCAAAAAGAATAATAATAAATACCCCAGCATTTTCTCCTCCTTATTCTTTAAAGTCCTTAAAATATGAAAGGATTAGCTTCTAAAGTTACAGATAGAGGGGGAGAGGAAAAAAGAGAAAAATATAAAAAGAATTTAATGAAAGCTACTGCACTGGGCTGGCACTTAATTCTCTCTCACAATAACAAGAGAAAAGCATAATGGAGATTGAACAGAGGAGTCATTTACATAATAACTTTATAGCAACAGCTGTAATGAACAAATACAGGCGGATGAGTTAATTCTGTGAAAGACTACCCTATAGAAGAGCTTGAAGAAAGAGGGAGAGAGAAAAGGAAATGAGGAAAAGTCAGTCTAAATTTTTGGTTTATATCCCAAATAGATTCTAAAATAGTTCAGTTTGTCGTCACTGTGGTTTAAAATATATGGTGCCGTAAAGCAGGGTCATAGATTTAGTGCTGGGAAGGACCTTAGAGGTCATGAAGTCATTTTATAGTTGAGGAACAGAGATCCAGAGTGAGGAAGCGATCTGCTCAAGGTCACCCAGGTTGCCGAGCTGGGATTTGAACTGAGATTCCCTGATTCCATATCTGATATTCTTTCTGGAGTAGCACCTTACTACCTTAGGAAGAATCTGGTGAGATTAATACATTTAAAACCTTTTCAGACTTTTGGCCTCCTTGCCCTTGTGTGGAGTGAGCAGAATGTTGTAGAGTTATGCACTATTTATCACTCAAGACATTCTTGGAGAATTGCTTGACCTATCAATACACCAAGATGGCATGGAGGTCTGAGAGTAATAGCTGGCATTTATATAGTGCCTTAAGGTCTACAAAGCACAATACATGTGTTATCTTATTTGATCCTCCCAATATCCCTGTGAAGTAGGTGCTATTAGCATCCTCATTTTACAGATGGGGAAACTGAGGCAAGGAGACATAGCTACTAAGTGTCTAAGGGGGGATTTGAACTCAGATCTTCCTGACTCCAAGATTGACACCCTTATTTACTGCACCATCTAGCTATCAGGAAATGCTCTGGCTAGGTACAGGCCTAGGAAGGTAAGCCTAAAGCAGAGCAGTAGTAGCCTCAGGATTCCATGACCATTTTGTCAGGACGTAGGATACCCTTATATTTAATGATTCTAACCACTCTGTCAGAAGTTGTATCAGACTCCTTTCAGTTGATTCTTGCCCCTCTTTCCGAGAATCTGGACAAATCCTAGGTGAAATTTTCATGTGGTTAAAGCTGGGGTTTGGTGCTTCTCCGTTGTCTTTTCCAAGTACTGCTTGCTTGCTCCTAGGAACAGCTCATGACCCAAATTTTTGCCTTTATCTTTGTCCTAACTTACCTGTTCTGTGTCCCTGTAGGATGAAAATCCTTGAAGACTGAGATTGCTTTTTGTATTTGTATCCCCAGCACCCAACACAATACCTAGCATATAACAGAAGCTTAATAAATGCTTGTTGCATTTATTGAATGTATAATGAATGCATATTGAATACATAAATGAATGTACTCTGTTCCCTGTGGGACTACTAGCTAATCTTTCTCCTATCTTTAGTGTCTTGGGGGTAACATTACTTTCCTTCTCTGTGCCTCTGTTTCCCCTTCTGTAAAATTAGGTGCTAAGACTAGATGATCACTGAGGTTCATGGATCTCTAAATCTTGTGATAGTATAAGAAAATAATCTGTGTTAAGGTATTAATAAGAGGACAGCGTGCTAGACAGAATAGACTCTTACCAATAGAAATATTCCTGACCTTAGAGTCAGGAAGGCTCAGACACTTACTATGTGCATAAAGATGGGCAAATCATTTATCCTCTCAGTCAGTGTCCCTGGTAACTCTGTAAGACTCTAACTTTCAGACAAATAGCTGACCTGTATCACTGAAGAAAATGATCATCACAGGAGTTTTCTACACTGAGGAAATCAATTCCATTTTTTAAAAGAGTGTTGATAACATAATACATTTATCACTGGTTCAGGTGAAAATGTAAAAGAAGGTGATAATAACTTTAAGGTTATTTTACCCCTCTCAGACAATGCATTTGCATTTTATAAGAGCCTTCAATAGTTTAATCCTAATGACTAATGTGCAGATTTCAGGCAGATATTTTTGAGTGGTGGTAGGGATGACGTTCTGGTGGAGAGAAAGGAAGAAATTTTAGTCTTTCAAGTTACTCCCATTGGACCTCTGCTAGTTATTTTGCCTAGCTCTAGAGGCTGAGGCTGGCCTGGGATAATCTTGCTTCCCCATTGGCTGCTAGTCAGAGCTGGAGCAGGCATGTTTGGGAGTTCTTTCCTGTAAAAATGGGGCAGTTGGCTGAGGAACTGGGGACAAGAATCTATTCACATTAGAAAACTATGCCTTTTATACAAATTGTATCCAAATACAGTGATGGTAAGTGTCCCCATTTTGTAGAATTTTCTTACTTGGTTAATAGAGTTTCCCCAGAGTACCAAGAAATCCTACTATATCAATTGCATGTTGCCTTTTCCAATTTTATTTGTAACTGTTCACTCTACCTGTGTTTGTTGTGAAATCTTAATACTTTATATATATACATATATATATAATATCCATCCATTACATATTAAAGACATAGTATTTATTGAGTGCCTCAAGATTTGCAGAGTACTTTGTATACAGTGTTTTATTTGATGCGTGATCAGAGGTAAGTAAAATAAACAAAAAACCCAAAACAAAACGAACTACCTCTCCATCTGTAAAATGAGAAATTTGGACTCGGTGGCCTCTGAGGGACCTTCCATCTCTATATCTAGGATTCTATGACCATTAAAACAACCCTGTAATGTAGGTGCTGTTATTATCCCCATTTTACATACGATGAAATTAAGATACCTTGAGAGTCTAAGTAGCTTGTCTAGGTTCACACAGACAGTAAAGTGTCCGGTCCAGGAGTCTAACCAGTTCTCTCATGACTCTAAGTCCAGAATTCTATTCACTAGGTCACTTGCTCCTAACTCAGGTATCAATAATTTCTCCAGGTTTTTTCTTTGAGAAATCATAGGTGACCCTCTTGACTCATGGTTACTTGTGTTCTTCACTGACCTTTCTTTCTTCCCTCCTTTAGAGAAGCTGGTTTGGTGAAGCATCTGCCATGGTTGATTGTAAAGGGCCCCATGGCATTGCCTACTTCTCTCTATCATGGCCTATTCAGGATTAACAGGGCAGTGTCTGGAGAAGAGCTTGATTGACACTGCTCAAAAGAGCCTGCCATAGAACCAGTTCACCAGAGCTTGGTAAACCTCTTCCCAGGCCCTCCTGGTCAGGCAGATTGTTAGCGAACTGGATCCAATTGAACTCGGCAGGCCCAATGAAGCTCAACAGGGGCTTTCTCTAGTTCACCCCCGAGACAAATGAAAAAGACCTAGCAAAGCTCAGCTCACTGTTGAGCTCAGGAGATGAATTCTCTGCTAATGACAAGCATCAGGGCAGCACACAGAGAAAACTGGGACAACTGGAGGGAGTGCAACCCTGCAGTACAAAGAGAGTAGCTAATCTGTGATGCAGGAGGCAACCTCCAGGAAAGCTTTTTGCACTTACAGATATCTCCAGGCAGGTGAATGGGCTTTAACTGTGGTTATAATCTGAAGAGTAGGCGATGTTCATGTCATCTAGGGCACAGGGAGAATTCTCTTATGGATTGCCGGGGCTTTGGCAGGATTAAAAAAAATCCTGGCTCCTTCCCCTTTCGCCACTTTCCTTCCATGCCCACTGAAAAGGGGCATCAGAGAGTGTGTGAGAAAATGCTCAAACAAATGTCTTACATTTTTCCTCCCCAGATGCAAAGGAATATTCTTGGGATCATAGATGTGGAATCAGAAGGGACCTTACAGGTCATCTGGTGCAACTCTTTCATTTTACAGATAAGAAAACTGAGGCCTGGTAAAGGAAAGTGAGGCCCAAAGAGGTTAAATAATATGCCCAAAGTCACACAGGCACCAGGTGGCAGTGATAGGTGCTTTGACTCCAAATAGAGCTCTCTGTCTACTGAACTTAGTAACACCCATTTGCACTCAGGAACTGTTCATTTTCTTTTTAATGGAAGCCTATTTGACAATGACTAATATCAAGGGAATATCATGAAGCACAGTTAAGATGGCAGAGAAAAGACACACACTTCCCTGAGCTCTCCTAAATTACCCTCTAACCAACTTGAAATATCACCTCAATGAATTCTGGAGTAGCAGAACCCACAAAAGAATGAGACCCAAGACACTTAACAAGATTGCAGGATAGGTCTCTCTCACTTGGGTAAAAGGGGAGTGCAGCCCAGTGCAGGCTGTGTCTGGGCAGGCCAGAGGGAGTCCCCTATCTCCATCACAAATCAGTAACTAAGGCCTCTGTTCTGCAGGCCAGAAGCACAGTGAGGCAGCTGTGAAGCCTCTAGCTCATTGCACAGCAAATGAGCAACCAGGCCTGGCAGACCTGGTGGCCCTGGCACATCAAGCCAGTGGCCAAGCCCTTGGCTACCAGCACAAGAAGCTTGGGACAGTGACCCCTGTACCCCAGGAGCAGAGCTCAACTTTAAAAGTCATGAAATGGGCTGGAAAATGATCAAAAAACAAAACAAAACAAAACAACAAAAAACATTGACCACAGAAGGCTACTATGGCAACAAGGAAGATCAAAATGCAAACTCAGAAGTGGACAACAATGTCAAAATGTCTGTATGCAAAGCCTTAAAGAAAAATATGAATTGGTCTCAGGCCCAAAAAGAATATTCCAAAAGGGATTTTTCAAAATCAAATAAGAGAGATAGAAGAAAAAAAAGTGGGAAAAGAAATGAGAGTTATGTGAGAGAATCATGAAAAAAGAGTCAACAGCTTGGTAAAGGAAGCAAAAAATGGAAAAAGATATAAAAAAATTCACTGAAGCAAACAACCCATTAAAAAGTAGAATTGACCAAATGGAAAAAGAAGGACAAAAGCTAAAGGAAGAAAATAATTCCTTAAAAATTAAAATTGGGCAAGTGGAAGCTAATGACTCCATAAGACATCAAGAATCAATCAAGGGGCAGCTAGGTGGTGCAGTGGATAGAGTACTGGTCCTGGAGTTAGGAGGACCCGAGCTCAAATCCAGCCTCAGACACATAGCACTTACTAGCTGTGTGACTCTGGGCAAGTCACGTAACTCCAAATGACTCGCCAAAAAAAAAAAGAAAGAAACAAACAAACAAAATCAAAAGAATAATAATAATAAAAAAGAAGCAAATGTGAAATATCTTATTGGAAAAACAACTGACCTGGAATATAGGTTTAGAAGAGATAATTTAAGAATTATTTAGCTACCTGAAAGCCATGATAAAAAAAAAAGCCTGGACATTATCTTTCAAGAAATTGTCAAGGAAAACTGCCCTAATATTCCAGAACCAAGGGGTAAAATAGTAGTTGAAAGAATCTGCCACTTACCTCATGAAAGAGATCCCAAAAGAAAAACTTCCAGGAATATTATAGCTCAATTCAAGAAGTCTCAGGTCAAGGAGAAAATACTGCAAGCAGCCAGAAAGAAACAATTCAAATATCATGAAGTCACAGTCAGGATTACATAGAATTTAGCAGCTTCTACATTAAAGGATCAGAGGGCTTGGAATATGATATTCCAAAAGGTAAAGAAGCTTGGATTACAACCAAGACTCACCTACCCAGCAAAACTGAGCTTAATCCTTCAGGGAAAAAATTGATATTCAATGAAATAGAGAACTTTCAAGCATTCATCATGAAAAGACCAGAGCTAAACATAAAATTTGACTTTTAAATACAAGACTCAAGAGAAGCATGAAAAGGTAAACAAGAAAGAGAAAACATAAGGGACCCAATAAGGTTAAACTGTTTACATTTCTACATGGGAAGTAATACTTGTAACTGCTAAGAACTGTATCACTATCAGAGCAGTTAGAAGGAGTATACATAGAGAGTATAAAGGTCTAAGTTGACTTTAATGGGATGATATAAAAAAAAAAGAGTGATAAAGTATTGCACTGGAAAAAGAAGAAGGGGGAGATAGAATAGGGTAAATTATCTGACAATGACTAATATTCTGTATTAATAAAATAATAATTGTGGCATTTCATTCAGTTAAGTAACACAGTGTTGTTCTTTGAGTCAAGAAGACCTGAGTTCAAATCCTGCCTCAGATATTTACTTGTCTGTGACATTGGGCAAGTTATTTAGCCTCTCTCTCATCTACAATTTTTTTTATCATTAAAATGAGGATAATAATAGCGCCTACTTCACAGAGAAATTATGAGGATAAAATGATATTTGTAAAGCATTTTGCAAAACCTGTTGTTCAGTCATTTTAGTCATATACAACTCTTCATGACCCCATTTGGGGTTTCCTTGGCAAAGATGCTATAGTAGTATGCTATTTCCCTGTCCAGCTCATTTTATAGATGAGGAAACTGAGGCAAACAGGGTTAAGTGACTTGCCCAGGGTCATACACCTAATAAGTGTCTGAAACTGGATTTGAACTCAGGTAAATGAGTCTTCCTGACTCCAGGCCCAGCACTATGTGCACTGTGCCACCTAGCTGCTCCTTGCAAACCTTAAAGCACTATATAAATATGAGATATTGTTATTATTGTGTATTTTTAGAAACCTCAAGTAGATTCAGATACTAGTTTGGACTATAAGACTGTGAGCCCATGCATTACTCCCTCTAGCATTTCTCCATTTCTTTCACTGGTCCTTGTCAATGGAATCTTTTTGGTTTCTGAATAAGGGTAGGATATTTGAGGTTGGGTGCCAATCTTTGTCTGGTTCTCTAGGAAAGATTTTAAGATACTGAGTCATATCTCTAGGAACATTTGCTGGCTTGGGTTTCAGATCCAAGCTTATAATTTTGCTGACTCGATGAGAACTGTGGTTTTGAATAGGAATTTTGGTGACTGAGTTGTGAAACCTCATGAGCCATAGTATTTAATGTGACCTGCTAGTTGCCTTTTATATTTGGCTTTTGCAGTGGATAGAGTGGGGCAGCTAGGTAGTGCAATGGACAGAGTGCTAGACCTGGAGTCAGGAAGACTGGAGTTCAAATTTGACTCTTACTAGCTGTGTGACCCTGGGCAAATCATTTATTGTTGTCTGCCTCAGTTTCCTCTGTAAAATGAGCTGGAGAAGGCAATGGCAAGCCACTCCAGTATCTTTGCTAAGAAAACCCCAAAAGGGGTCATGAAGAGTTGGACATGACTAAAAAATGACTAAACAACAGTAGATAGAATACTAAGTCTGGAGTCAGAAAGACCTGAGTTCAAATCAGTCTTAGATACTTAATAGCTGTCTGTTACTGTTAGCCTCAGTTTCCTAGGGATAATAATAGCACATACCTCCCAGGATTGTTGTGAAGATCAAATTAGAAAATTGTAAAACACTTAACACAGTACCTGGAACATAGTACATACTATATAAAAGTTAGCTATTATTATTATTATTGTTGTCATATGGCTTTCATATAGCTCTGCTTCTGTGAATATGAAATCTGGTTTTTATTACCAACTTTCTTATTTATTCACTATGTGATGGTCCAGTTGCATAACATCCCTGGACCTCAGTTCCTTCCTCTGTAAAATTAGGACATTAGATTAGAGGAGCTTTATCCAATTCAACAAATAGATCATAAATCACAGATCCTAGGTAGTATAACAATGCTAGAAAGGACCTTAGGATCATCTAGTACAACCCCTTCATTTGAGAGAGGAAGAAAGTGAGGCTCAGAGAAACAAAATGACTTTATTTTCTTGAGTTCCTGCCATTCTATGAAATAGTGTGAATAAGAATGACCAAATCCTTCCCAATATATAACCTTAGGTCCTCTTTTAACTATTTGTTCCCCCAGAGAGCTGAAAATGGTTGTTCAGGCATTGTTCAGACACATCATCATCACTGGCATCATCGTCGTTGTCGTCATCATCATCATCATCATCATCATCATCATCATCATTGTCATCATTATTCTCACTAGCATTTATATCATACTTTAAGGTTTGCAAAATGCTTCACATATGTTATCTCACTTTATCATCACATTAACTCTGGGAGGTAGGTTCTATTAGTATAACCATTTTATAGATCAGGAAACTGAGGCCAAGAGAAGCTAAATGACTTACCCAGGCTCATCATACAAGTAAATGTCTGAGGCAGATTTTGAACTCCCATCTTCATGACTCCAAGTCCAGCCCTCTATCCACTGAGCCACCTAGCTTTGTCTACTATTTCTTCCCTATCTTAAATAAATCTGGCACTAATTGTAAAGTACACAAATGTTAGCTAATGGATTAAAAATTTTATTTTAAAAATAAATTAATTGCAAGCCAAACATAAAATTTCCAATCCCTTCTTTCCCTCCTTTCTCAATATTAGAAACCAACCTGTTCTTCTACCACTTCACACATACAGGCATAACATTTAGCCCATGTGGCTAAATCTTCTGTTTCTTGGCATCATGTAAATTTGGGCTTACTTTTGGATTTATTTGACTGACTTGGACATGGCCAGTTCTGGAGAAAAACTAAATAGATTATTTGTTCCCTATACTCTGTTATCTTTCCTTTCTTTTCTCATATGGAAGGTAAAATATCACAGTCATTAGCAGGAAACAGTGAGAGGACCACTTCTTTCTCTTCTATGTTAACTGAAAATTTAGCCAGTTGTTTAAAGGTGTGCTTTGTGCTACAAGCGAAGGTTTCACTTTATGTGAGTGTGAACAAATGTATGTGTATACATGCATTTAGCCAGAAGTCTTACCACTGTCATCACTAAGCAAAGTCTATCTTCTTCCAGCAGCTGGAACGTCTGGTTAATATTTGAATCACTACCCAGGGCTTCACAGATGGCTTCTTCATTGCAGAAAGCCTTGAAAAAAAAGACTTCAGTATTCTGTTTTTAATGGGCCAAATTGCCTTAGTTAGACTATTGTATGCTGCGATATTTTAGACCTTTGTTCAAGGATAATGAGTCTGATTCTTCCACCCCAGTGGTGAGCATGGTTTTATAGAAACACTTGGGGTCCCCAATGCCTATTTACACAGTAGGGAGAGAATCACTTGCCACTCTGTACATGTATAGCTTGGCATGTGCAGAAACAAAAAGCAGAATGGTTCAGAATACATCTGGAGATAGAGCTAATAAGCATGTCCCTGCATAATTCTCTGATTCACCTAGGCTGACTAAATTGGACTCCTGGGTTGAAGGGTAGAGCACACTATTAAAGTGATTTTCCTAAAGTGTAAGTGTGACCATGTCACTTCCCTACTCAATAAACCCCAGTGGCTCCCTATTACCTCCTGGATAAATCAAAATGCTCTTGTTGATATTTAAAGCCCTTTACAACCTTCCCTCTTCCTATATTTCCAATCTTTTTTTTTTTTTGACTGCTTTCCATGTTCTCTATGATACAGCAACACTGGCCTTGTTATTCCTTGTACATGACTCCATCTCCAGACTCCAGGAATTTTTACTAGTTGTCCCCTCCCTACCATAGCCAGAATGCTCTCCTTCATATCCACCTAATTTCCTGCCCCCCATCCCACCCCCTGGCTTGCTTCAAAACTCATCTCAAATGCTACCTTGTACAGGAGGCCTTTATCAGTTCTCTGATGTTAGAAACTCCCTCTGAGATTATCTCTAATTAATCTTGTATATATCTTATTTGTTCATCATTGTTTGCATATTGTCTCCCCATTAGACTGTGAGCTCCTTGAGGGCATGGTTTTTGCCTTTCTTTGTATTACCAACATTTAACATTGTGCTTGGCACAGGTTGTTTGGTAGTTTTTCAGTTGTGTCCAATTTTTCTTGGCAAAGATACTGGTTTGACACTTCCTTCTCCAAATCAAGAACTGAGGCAAATAGGGTTAAATGACTTGCCCAAGGTCACATAGCTAGTAAGTGTCTGATTCCAAGCCCAGTACTCTATCCATTCTATCAACTAAGGAACAGCTAGTGAAAAAGTAAGGGGTTAAGGAGATGAGTATTGTGTCTGAGGAACAGTAAGAAGGCAAATAATAAAGGAAACAAGGTTAGTTTGTCATAATGTGGTCTTAATGAACCCATGCTCGCTCCTAGTGATCACCATTTCCTTTTCTAATTGCTCTTGTTGTAATATAGCTGCCTGCGTTTGCAGTCAGGTTGATGAGTTGGAAAGGACTACAATCAGGGTCAGGGTCAAAACCAGAAAGTTATAAGGTGTGTGTGTGTGTGTGTATGTGTGTGATGTGTTGCAGGGAATGTACTATTTAAAGTCCAGGTCTGAGTTTCAGACTGCAAGGATTCAATGCTGGATAGTAGATAAGGAACTGAGGTAGATAAGAGAGAAGGTTAGTTTGTTATGCAGTCAAGGGTGAGAGGGAGCAATGCCAAGTTTAATCCTGATCATGTGCATGTCAGCTTCAGTATCTAGACTTTCCTCAAACTTCTGTCAGCTAGAGATTTACTTTCATAGAATCTATGGAACAGAAGACAATTTACTGCTTTCATTCAAGCACTTGGCTCCCGGAAAACTGCCAAGGAGATGGAATTTGAGTGTTCCTCAGAGATTCAGAGGTATTGTGGAGTTTTGTGCATTTGAGTATATGTGGGAGGGAGTGGGATGAGGTCAGTAAAAGGAGTACAGGATGACAGGAAATTAAGTTTCTGTTCAATGAATGATTCTGCTAGTATCATGTATTTGGCAGAAGGTGGATCACTGGCCATGGTACTGAACCTGCTGAGCTCTCTGGGCTTTGATGCAAATAAACAGCAGTGTGTTTTCTCTCTCTCGGAGTTCCCCATCTCCCCCTTAAATTATCTACAAAATCCAGCTTGGGTTTCTAACTAATTTCTGGTTATCATTCATTTTAGCTCTATCTCACTGTACTTAGGAGTTTTCTTCATAATCTCAGTGTCATAACCCTACCAAAGAAGAGAGCCAACATGCTGATGATTAGGTTAAGAACTTCAGTGAGGGATGGGCAATCCTTGCCTGGGGGAGAGGGTAAGGAAAATTCCTCAAAGCTTGGTTGACACAAGGGTTTCATCAGAGTGTCATAATCCAAACAGTAAAGAAGAAAGCATTGCAGGAGTAGAGTCAGGCCAGGAGGTCAGTCCCAAATCAGGAGATGAGGTGTGGTGATTATAGGCTGCCCAGCTATCTAACTTCTCAGCTCTTTAGCCTTTTCTGGTGGTTGTCGATTACCTGATCTCACCCTGAACTAATGTGTGGGCATGATGATAGGCTGAGTATGCCTTACCCTCCACTTATTTAGCTAGGCCATTAAAGCTATGACCTGACAAGAATTCCTTCTTGGACCTAAAGGCTGGGTTTCAGAGCATTGGAAAAAGGCCTCTAGCAATTCCAGAGCAAATACTTTGTATGCTATCACCCAAGTCCTTTACTTAGGCCTATGATCCTATAAGTGTAATTGTTTTTCATCCTTCATTTTTGAAGAGGACCAAAGACATCATGGAGTGATATCTTGACTCACCCCTGAATTGTCCAAAAATGTTTACTATGTGTAGAGTTCTTTGATGACCTTAAAGTGTAAAGTGAATGTTAGTTATTATGTCAGCTTCATCAACATTATTATATAATATTGTAAACTTGTTGTTGGGCCTTCATTTTCAAAAAGGAACAATGAAATCACATGTAGTGATGTCTTGACTTGCAGGTGAATAGGGTTTTAGTGAGGCAGAATTGCACAAAGTCATTGGCCTTACTCTCTCTTCTAGAGTCATCAAAGTCTAGTGGCAAGACAAGAGTCAGAATGACTGGTGATGGCCCAAGGTGCAGAGGATGATCTCGGCATCATTGATGTCTAACCAAACTCTAAACACTCCACAGACACTGCTTTAGTTGCCTTTGTGGACACTGGAACAATCTGTTCTCATCCACCCATTCCACTGGGAGAAGTCTTCACACACTCAAGGTAGACATCCTCCTAACTCAATGACAGGTTTGAAGCCTGTTGCTTACCCCCCAGCCTGGTTTAGCACATTTGCCAAGATGGTTTTTGACTGGTGTAAGGTTGGTGCTCATGATACAGCTTCTTGGAACCACAGTTGAGAGCTGGCTGACAGGTTCATCCACCAAAGGTGGATGAACAGCCCTGAAAAGGGCTTGGCAAGCTCTCACACCAGAGGAACTTGTTCTCCCAGAACACTCCATACACCGTCAGTCCACTAGGTACTGGAGGCAGTTCCATTGTGTTAATAAGTTAAGGAGGTCCTAAAAATGTATGCTTTTAAAAAACCATTGATGAATTTTGTTATATCTTTCATTGGTACCTATGTCCATTTTGATAGATGTACAAGAACCAAAGACAGCACAAATAAAATTATAAACAAGAGCAACTCAAACTACCAAAAAAAAAAAAAAAACCCAACCCCAAGCTCCAAACCCTTAGGCCAAAAACCACCAAATATAGTTAAAATATGTGTCTATTCATTCTGTTTTGGACTGGACCTGCGATTTTATTGATTCAGGAAATTTGCAATGAGGAAATTTCCTGTAGCAACAGAGATTGACATCTGTTGTGCAACTTATGGTTTTAACAAGTTGCCCAGAGCAATGGTTTCCAAACTTTTTCATTGTACATGAATATTATTCTTATTATTCCCATTTTACAGATGAGAAAATTGAGATTGACAATAAAGAGAGGAGAGGAGAGGAGACTGAATGACTTGTACATGGTTACAGGTATGAAGGGTCAGAAGAAGACTTGAACCCAGGCCTTCCTCAAGTCAACAAACATTTAGTAAATGTCTCCTATGTGCCAGGCACTGTCCTATGTGCTGAGGATACACCCCCAAAATGAAACAATAAAAAAACAGTTTCTGTTCTCAAAGGAATTCAAATCCAAGACTCTATCCCTGAGACTACATTGCCTCTATAAAGGAGTTCTTGTGTATGGGGTGTTCAGGGAGGCTTAGCACCTCTGGTGAGAGGGTTTGCCAAGCCCTTTTCATGGCTGCTTATTCATCTTTGGTGTCCACCTGTCAGCCAACTCTCAACTGTGGCTCCAAGAAGCTGTAGCATGAGCAGCAGCTATAGCCTGAAAAAAAAAAAAACTTCCACAGATGGACTAAACCAGGTTGAGGGTAACTCAAACCTGTTAATGAGTTAAGAGGATGTCAACCCCAAGAATGTGTTGACTTCCTCTAGTGGAATGGGTGGATGAAAACAATTTACTCCAATGTCTATGAAGGCAGCTGAAGCAGGCTCTGTGGAATGCTTAGAACTTTGTTAAACATCGATGATGCCAAGGTCATCCACTGCATCCCAGGCCATCACTAGTCATTCTGACTCTTGTCTTACTACTAGATTTTGATGACTGTGGAAAAGAGAGGGAGGCCGATGACTTTGTGCAACTCTTTCTCACTGAAATCCAATTTACTCACAAGTCAAGACATCACTACATGTGATATCATTGGACCTCTTTGAAAATGAAGGACCAACAATAACAACAACTTTACAACATTATATAATAATGCTGATGAAACTGACATAATAGCTAACATTTACATTACACTTTGATGTCATCAAAGAACTATACATATATTATCCCGTTTGATCCTCACAATAATCCTGTGATGTAGGTATTATTATCTCCATTTTGGAGATGAGGAAACTGAAGCTCAGAAATGTTTAATGATTTATACATTCTTATAAGGTCATGATCATACAACTTGTATCAGATGTGAAACTCAAACCCAAGTCTTTCTGACTCTAATCCAAGACTTTTTCTTCTGCACTATGCTGCCTCTTGCCTCATAGATAAATTCCCTAACTCTACCTATTTATAGCTTGTATAATATTTTATTCTAGTAGCTCAGGGTTTTTTTTGTTATTCCTGAGGCCCACAAGCATCATAATTCTAGATTATTATTGATTTATAAAAGAAAAAGCCCTGATACTGCCAGGACCCTGGATTGCTGCTCTGTAATTATATTATGTTACATAATTGTTCTGTTGCAGGAATATTTATCCAATTCCATCACACTTGATTATTTCCTCCTATTGCCTTATAAATTGGATAAAGCTGTTGTCAGTATTCACTCAGCCTTGGAAAATGGCCTGAGTTTTGCAGACCCTCACATCATATTTAAAAGAGAACTTAAGAGCATCTAAAAAGAGGAGCCTTTGTGGCATTCCTAGATTCCTTTTATAAAATTGTTCCCCTTGTGACTAAATTACCCCCAGGCACAGTACCTAAGAATAATGATGAATGAAAATACATAAAACAGGAGCAACAATGACTGACACATATTGCAATCAACAAAGCATCAACTGAAAATGCCTGGGGGTCCAGCAACCAAAGCCTCTGCTTATATCTGGTATGCAAAGAGTTCCACCAATCAGGGGCTTCAGTGGAAAGGGCTCAATTTTAGAATGAATTGAGCAGCTGCTACCTGCTAGAACTCCTTTATAGGAGTAGAGTAAATCAAAGATTACAAAGTGTCTTACACACCTCATGTCTGATCTTCCAAATCACTCTTGGGTGATTCACCACTATGCCTCAGTTGCCTTCTCCCATTGGTGAGTTCTTCCCAGAATCTTCATTTTGGGGAAGGACCCAGACCAGATATCCATCCTTCATTCTCTGGACTTTACCACCACACCTACAGCATACTTCCTTCCTCCCCTTTTCAGCTCCCTTTTTATATGTTGTCTTCCCATTAGAATGTAAGCTCCTTAAGAGCATGGGTTGTCTTTTTTTCTTCTTGTTTGTGTATCCTTTAGTAAGCGTTTAATAAATGCATCTGGGTGGGACCTACAATTTGGGACAGCTAGGTGGCATAGTGGATACAGCAATGGGCTTCAGGAAGACCTGAATTTGAATCCAGCCTCAGACTAGCTGTGTGACCCTGGACAAGTCCCTTAACCCTGTTTGCCTCAATTTCCTCCATCTGTCAAATGAGCTGGAGAAGGAAATGGCAAAACCACTCCAGTATCTCTACCAGTCTCTGCTAACAAAACCCAAAGTGGGTCACAAAGAGTCAGACACGACTCAACAACAACAACAAATGCATGTTTCTTCCTCCCCCTCTACTTCTTTCTTTTCATTCTTTCCTTCTACCATCCTCTCCCCTCCCTCATCTGTTGAGGGCACCATCATTCTTGTTGATCACCCTGTCAGGTGGATGAAGCCTTAATATTCCTTTTTTACACCTGAGAAAATTAAGGGCTGGGGATGTTTAAGTGACTTACTGACTTTCGAGGAAAGCCACAATTAATAAATGGCAACATTTCAATGGGGCAAGAAAGTGCACTAGATTTGGAATCAGAAGACCTGGATTCTAATCCTGACTCTGTCCCTTACTACCTGTATGCCCTTGAATGGAGTAGTTTCTCTCTATGTGTCTCAGTTATAAGATGAGGTCATGAATGTCATCTTGAAGGTATCTTACAAGTATTAATCTTGTGATGACCTGAATCAAGACTTGAGTTATCAGATACCAAGGCCATCATACATCTTATTAGAGTCAGCATAACATAGTGACCCAAACTCTGGACTTGGTATGGGGGAGATCTAGTTCAAATCCCATCTCCGTGAGCCTGGACAATTCATTTAACCTCTCTGGGCCTGTTTCCTAATCTTACAAATGGAAAAGATGACAGAAATAGTACTTATCTTACAAGTTTGTTGTGAGCCACAAAAGAGATCATGTGTGTAAAGTGGTCCATGCGCCTTAAAGTGCTATATATATTTGTGAGCAGCTGCCATGTGGTAGAAATGGAGTGGGCTTCTCTTACTTGGTCTTGGTGATAAGCGACGTGTCTGATAAAGATGAAATGATTAGGGCTTTATAGACTCTAGTGAATATTTAGAATTGGACTTGGAAACAGAGAGCTAGACAGTGCAGGGGGAACTGGTAAACGAATAGTAATCAAGCATTTATTAAGCACCTATTATGTGCCATACACAGTGCTAAATGCTTTATAGATATTATTTCACTCAATCCTCAAAGTATCCTAGAAGGTAGGAGCTATTATCACCACATTTTACAGATGAAAACACTGAGGCAAAGAGAGATTAAATGACTTGCCTAGGATCACATGGATTTGAACTCAGGTCTTCTGACTCCAGGTGAAGCACTTTATCTACTGAACCACCTTTCTGCCTCTAAAAAGCAGCTTCCTAATGGAGCACAAAACTTATCTGCTGATTATTGTGTAAACTGTGGCCATGACGGAGAGCCCTGTAAAGGGTACTATGCCCCTGTGCCAGTGAATGGAGCTATGATAGCACTCATGCGCCCATGCCTTTCTTTGATGCAGATCATAGCCCACCCCTGCCTGCCTGTCTTGGGTGACTCTGTCCGTGTCCTCCCATGAATCCACCACATCGACCTCCATCCAAGGAAATGGAGGCTTTCCTTAAGTTCTCTTGATATTTTATAGATATTAATGGAGTGCGTGGATTATCCATGAGTGAACCCTTCCTTTTTGCTAACTGAAGAGCCCATCTTTTCTTTTTTCTTCTTCAGTCATACATTTCCCTGGTGACAGTCTTTACATTATATCTCCTCCTGCTTATTCTTCACTTGTACTTCCTTGTAACTTGATGTTTTTGTTACCCTTTGGACTAACCTCAACCACGTCTACTTTCAGAGACCAACCTGGCCAAGCATGGAGAGGCTCATAATCAGTACACTAGCCTCTTGGTGATCATTTCTTTGGCCATGTCAACCATGAAACTGATAGAAAATTCAATGACTAAAAAACAAGAAAGCATAATTTAAGTTTTAAAAGGTCTTATTTTCTACTTTAGTAAAAAGCTATTCTATTTCATAAATGAGCCAATAAACTTTTTTGGAGTGCCACTCATGTTATATTAATAACATTAATAGTTTCTAAATATATAGCAATTCTGTAAGTTCCCCTTTGTTCATCTCATTATTTTCTCTTTATCACATTTATCTTACTTTATAATGAAAGTTTACTCATTAGTTTAAAATGGGAATCATATTTATTTCCCTAACCTTTCTCTGCTACCTCCTTTTCCTTATCAACACTACTTCAGCCCCTACTCCCCATCCTCGCCTCCACCCACACAGGCATACTTTTCTATCCATTCCAATTATAGACCTTTGGATATCATGTATGTCTCATATATTTCAGCAGACATTCCCCGTATGGTCTGTTAAAGATACCAGTGCACTCGATTCTCCCTCTCTCCCAGTGTTTTTCAGCATAAGCTTATTTGAAAGCAATTACTCAAGAAATACTACAAGGATTTTGACAAACATGTGAATACTTCAAGGCTACCAGTCTTCTATGACAGGAAGAGACAGGTGGAGAACAAAAGACCTGGCAGTATTAGATTTCATTCTTCCTTCTTTTAAGTTTAATTTATCAAAGAGCTAACCTGACAGGGCCATAGTCACTTCAGCCAAAGCACGGCACACAAGGCAGAAGGAGTTCATCTTTTTTTCTGTAGATGATTACCTTCAGAAGGACTTGTGTTGTGATCAGTCCTGACTGATGTGAATTTTCTTAAAAATGGAAATCCTGCTATGTGTTTTGGTGCATGTCTGTAATGCTTGCTATTAAGGAGCCTGAGCCTGGTGAGTTCTGAGTTTGGGAGTTCTGAGCTGCAGTGGGCCTAAAGTAGATTGGGTATCTGTATTGTCTGAGTGTAGTGAATTGCTGGGGGTCACCATGTGCCTAAGGAGGGACAAACCAGCCCAGGTGGGAAATGATCAGTAGTGGGATTGGGCCTCTGAATAGCTGCTGTGGGATGGGAGAGATAGGGAGAAGAGAGGAGAGAGAAGGGAGGGGGGAGTGGAGAGAGAGAGAGAGAGAGACAGATAGTGAGACAGACAGAGAGACAGAGGCAGAGAGAGACAGAGAGAAAGAGACAGAGACACAGAGAGAGAGAGACAAAAAGAGAGAGACAGAGACAGAAGACAGAGGAAGAAACACAGATGGAGAGACAGAGGCAAAAAGAAACAGAAAGCTGAGGCAGAAATAAAGAGATACTAACAGAGAGGATGGAAGAATCTGCTGTTAATCCTCTTATGCTTGGGTAAATCATTGGTTAGTGGGTCTTCCCTCTTGTACACAGTTGGCCTTAGGCACATGGAATAGGACCAGTGCTTTGGGGATCATGAGTCTGTGCCCTGATGCAAATTCAGAACCTGTCCCACTGGGTATCCTTCATTTTTCTGCATGCTGATTTTTGTTGGTGAATTCATGCTATTTCTCTGAGTTTGTATTTTTTTAAGGAAAAGATGAATTTCTCAGGTTCTCTTACCTTTTAAAATTCCTACATTTGGCAGCAAACACTTCTCCCAGTGAGTGATTTTGTAGCAAATCAGTGTCCATATTAAGAAAGAGAAAAGGAGAGAGGCCATATACAAAACTTATATACCCAAATGAGATTTGTTGAAGGATTTTATTTATAACCAACTGAGGCTTCAGAAATGCTACAGATAGGAGACAAAGCAAATCTCCAAATTTGCTTCAGACCTTCAGAAGTAAGTGTTTGTGGGGGAGTGACTGGGCATAGTAGCTCCAAAGATGGCTTCCTAGGTTTCCTTCTTTGTATAATTAAGGTCCCATCTCTGACATGTGTTAGTTGTAATTGGTGGGGAAACAAAATGCAATGTATTACCTCCCCTCCCAGGTAAATTCTTTTGATTCTTTAAGTATTGTATTTGGCCACTGTCATGAAAAGGGAGAAAGGAAAAGTGGGGAGAATCTGATAGCTTCTGTGACTGACTTTGGATCCCCTCTCATAGAGACAAGGAGTTGTTCTTATAGCCTTGTCTAGATCCTGAGAAACTTTCCCAGGTTTTGCAAGAACTGATTTTTCACATAGATGACCATTAACTCATAATAGTCCTCATGATAAAACAAAAAAAGAAGAATTTCATTAAGATGGTTGATGGCCTGAATTTCTGATTTAACTCTAAATTCTCTTGAGTTTATCTATTGATGCTGAGGCTTGCTATGTGTGTAGCAAGCAGGCTAATATTCATTCAGGGCTCTTTGCTCTGTTCTGGACAAAAGGTGGCTGTCTTGAACATAGAATATGGACCAGCATCTTGGTCCAATGACGGACTAGAATAGGTCCTAACACAATTGGATCTTCTTGGAGGAAGTGACTAAACAAGGAGAATTCTCTTATTCAGTCCCAACTTCTCTCTCTTTTATTACATGTTTCCCTTCCAATTTGTACTGTTTATCTACATGGAGGTATAGTGGGTGTTCAAAACAAACCAATAAACATAGACCACTGCAAGTTGTCTGTGAATTGGATAAGAAGTAACTTATGGATAGCTATTCAGGATACTTGCCTGGAAAATGCCTCCCAACAGGGCAAAAATAGATGTCTCAAAATAAAAGGTGAAATAAACAAAGTCAACAAGTCAAAGAGTATTTATTAAACCTTTATTTCCTGCTAGGCATTGTGCTAAGAATATAAATATAAAAGAAAGGAGATTCCTGCCCTCAAAGAGCTTAATGGGGGAAAACAGCACATAACAGGAAACTGAAAAGCTGCTGATGGTGGTGGTAGGGAAGTAGTTCTTAGGGAAGGGCTATAGGACTCTTGCAGAAAGACTTCTTGCAGAAGTAGGCCTTGAGGTGTAAACTTTGAGATATAGGCCTTGAGATGAGACTTGGAAGAAGCCAGGAATCATTTAGAGATAAAGAAGAAGAAAATTCTAGGCACAGGGGACTGCCAATGAAAATGCCTATGGCCAAGAGATAGAGTACCTTGTTTGGGGCACAGTAGGAAGGAAACTAGTCAGTTCGTGGAGGGGAATAAGGTATAAAAAACTGGAAAAGTAGGAAGGGACCAGGGTATGAAGGGCTTTAAAAGTCAAACAGAACATTTTATGCTTGACGCTGGAAAAAATAGGAAGCCATTAGAGTTTATTGTATGGGAGCTGACATATGAAAACCTTCACTTTAGGAAAATCATTTTGTTTGCTGAATGATGGTTGAACTAGAGCAGGGCTTCTTAAACTTTTTCCTGTTTTAGCAACTTTCGTTGGCATTGTGTGGCCTGATAGCATGTGAGGTGCAAAGTGCGCATGCTTTGTGTTCAGAACCCAGATTGCAGTGCAGTTGTGATGCAACACAGGCAAGTGTTGCCAGAAACACCTCAAACACGTTTGATTTTGAATTAATTTTTGGTTGATGTGTTTTCAGAAACCTTTTACTGTTGCCAAATTTTTCATGACCACGTATGTGGTCACTAACCACATTTTAAGAAGCACTGGATTAGAGTGGACTAGAGAAACTTGAGGCATGGAGACCAACCAGAAGGCTGCTGCAATATTCCAGACATAAAGTGGTGAATATCTGTACTAGCATGGTGGAAGTACAGAGGAGATGCTACATACAATGTGTGTTCAGTGATATATTCTTTGACAAAATATTTGATTGCTCTTATGCAGATCTAATAGCAGAAGATTCTTTGAAAGTTACCAGATCCACTACTGATCTGATGTCTTTCTCTTAGTTACTGTATTTTATAATGCATTTATCTTTCTACAAAGTACCAAGGTGTACCATATACTTTCTCTGCAATAGGAAGGGATGATCAAATGCTCAATGTTCGGGAAAATGGGTATTTAAATGAATGACTTACTAAGTTACTTCAGTAATGTTACAGTTTTAAATACCATTAGCAACTCAAATAGGCCTACTGAATATCTGTCTCTGCACAGCATGATGGTGTAGAAAAAGCAGTGGCTCAGAAATAAGGAGACTTGGTTGATAACACCTTCAACTCCTCAAGGAATGGTACAAATGGTAGTTGAAGCTGAGAAATAAATACTAGATGAATTTGTGTGAAGGGAGAATAGCCTAAGAAATTACTAATATAATGGAACCCCCTTATAAAACTAATGTTGGAGCACAGGCCCAATACATGTTACATGTATTGGTTACTTTTCCTGTGCTGAAATGATATTGTGGGACATGTTATTTGAACTATATTGTAACTAAATCCATTTAATACTGGGCCACATTATCATGAAGTTTCATAACATTTAAAATTTATGCAATATCGAGATATTCTTGGAACACCTAGAAAATTCTAGAGAACTCTCTTCTTTGATATCTTCTTATCTAGTTGTTCGCTTTTCATATCTGCCTTACTTTTTTTTTTCCTGGAGGCTTTGCCTTTGGTAGCATTGATGGAAACACCACTTATGTTTCTAATATCTTCATAATAATCCCTCAGCAGTGCTTTCTAGAGTCTTCCAAGTAGAATGTTTTTTTACATGTAAATGACCAGAAGTAGATAGATTGTCATCATTGAGTTTGGCTAATGTGGGTCAATGCTCATGTCTTGCATATATAATTCAGGAAGAGAGCAAACCTTTCTAGTTTCTTTATTAAAAATGAAAGAATACTTCTTTCTTCACTTTTTTTGGTGGTTTTCCCCTTTTGTTCTGTTTCTTCTTTTATCAACATGACTAGTATGAAAGTATATTTTACATGATTGCACATAAATAATCAATATCAAATAGCTTACTGTCTTAGGAAGGGAAAAAATTTGGAACTCAAAATTTTATAAAAAATGACTGTTAAAAATTGTCTTTACATGTAATTAGAAAAAATAAAATATGATTAAAAAAGAACTAAAGGGAAACTACAAAAACCAAACTTGGTCCCAAAGAAGAGATATGAGAAAACTACCTCTTTCCCGCACTCCCCACTCCTACTCCTTGGTAAAGGTAGGTGACCTTGGGGTGTGGGGTAGGAATAAAACATTTTATATATTATTATTATTTTTATGTATTCATTTAGTTTGTTGATATTCTTTCTTTTTTTTTTAAACTTTGTTATAAGGTATGGTTCTCTGGAAAAGGGGAAGGATATGGGGGAAATTTAGGTCATATAAAAACAAAAGATCAATATAATTGATTTTTTAAAAAAAGAATGAAGGGTGGAGGAAACAGGTTCTGATGAAAACAGGTTCAGGAATAAAGAAGTTGGAGGGGACAACTGATAGAAATTATAACAAGAATAAATTATATATATACACACACACACACACATACATACATACATATAAATATAACAAGTGGGGCACTTTCCAGGAAAAGTATAGTAACATTGAGGAGAAATGAAGTCTAGTGAGAGTGGAGTTCAGCCTTGTCTGAAGTTTGCTGGAGTAGAATGGAAATGAAAGCAATTTTAAAGACTTGTGAGGTCAGGGGATTGGAAAAGTCATTGAGATGTATGTAGGGGTATGCTAGTAAATGTTTAACAATTAGCTGCCTGGAGGAAAAATGTACACATGGCACACTTTTAAGTTTAATCTGCATCATTAACATTTCCCCATCAGTTTCTTAAGTTTAGAAAATCAACAGAACAATATCTCAAACCCTGATTTGTAATGTTTACTGATTTCCAAGGTATAAATGCTCATGCTGAAAATTTAACAATCAGGTGGTTGGAGCTGGGTGCAGCACACACTTGCTGTATGCCAAAATTGCTAAGAAGGGAAGGGATGAGGTTGAAAGGATGATCATGAGCTTGATGCTAAAATTAAGAAAAGAGAGATGCTATTTCAAGGACAGGCAAAGGGGAGGGTGGTTTGATCTCTTGGCATGCATTTCAAATAGGAGTAGTTGTTGGGTAGTACACACATTTTTACTTTTGCCAAGGTTTAAAGAAATTTTGCAAACAATTTTTAAAGGGGAAAAAAGATTGATCTGCCTTTCTAACAAGGTATGAGGAAGGGAGGCAGCATAGAATACTGAAAGTCTACTGGATTTGGA
Source organism: Vombatus ursinus (assembly GCF_900497805.2). Classification (NCBI taxonomy): domain Eukaryota; kingdom Metazoa; phylum Chordata; class Mammalia; order Diprotodontia; family Vombatidae; genus Vombatus; species Vombatus ursinus. Next base: position 18,752,370 of record NW_020954953.1, on the reverse strand, counting down.
ATCAGATTAACCTGTGTTCAAATCCCAACTTTGCTACTCACCTATGACACCTTGGGCATCACTTTACTTCTCTGGGCCTTGGTTTTTTTTCCATCTGTCAAATGAGGGGGTTGGTCTAGAACATCTCTAAGAACCTTTCTAGTTCTATACCTATGATCCTATGAAAGATGATATTAAGCTATAAGTTCCTTGTATTCTCAGGCAGTGCCTCATCTCGTGGTGTTGTACCTCTATAGGCCCCCTGGTCTAAGGCTTTTTACCTTGTGGGAATTCAATCAATTAGTGTTGACTGATTAATTTCCTGGGTAAAATGGAGATTTTCTTCTTTGACAGAAGCATGGCCAAAACTCATTGCTATTAGGTTACAGATTTAAATGCCTAGTCTGCTCTTAAAAAAAAAATTAAAATCCTTTTGGAGGGGTTCATGTTGTTCCCTATACATAGTGTATTATATTAAAAAGGCATAAGATTAACTCATTTTATGTTGTGTTTTCTGATTTGCATTGTACATTATCTCATAGTATCCATATAACAAATCTGTGAAGGTAGATAGCAAGAGTATTATTATTTCTTCCCTATAGATACTAAGAGAGGTCCAGGAACCTCTTCAAGGTCACACAGGAAGTCATCCACTGGGATTTAAACTCAAGTCACCTGACTCTCCAATCTAGAACTTTTTCACTACCTTAGGCTTCCTCCCCCAGGAATAACCAGGAGGGCGATCAGGTCTTTTTGCTCACTATATGTACACATTTGTTTATTTTGAGATATTTGGTTTCCTATCCTTTCTGAGCCCTCAGTATTTTGGTAACAAGAACTGTGCATGTAGAATAGTCCACTGGGGGAGAGAAAGTAAAGGGTGTTGTTTAAAGGGATTTACAAGGTGATATATAAGAACAGTGATAATGTCAAGTAGAAGAGGTAAGTGTTTGATATAAGGCTTTGATAGGGAAATGGAGTGCCTCTTGTGAAAATTAAATAATTAATGTAAATGAGAGGACAACAGAGAAAAGGCATTTCTCTATATTTCTTTCCCCTTTTACATATAAATGTAATACTTACCAAGTATAAAATGGATAACTCAGGAAGACCTGAAGAATATGCTTCATATAGGAAAGAAGTGGTAGAATTGTCCCCTTCCTTGTCCTAAATCTTTCTTTAGTCTTTAGAGCTAATTTTTTTACAGGTATTTGGAGGGGTTTGGGGGAGAGCTCAAGCAAGTCACTGCTTTCACTCCACCATCTTGGCTCCGACCTCTTCAGTCTTTAAAGGGGTATAAGACCTAGATGATTTTTGTTGCTTTGTCTCATGGTGGCGCCTGAACTGAAATGTATGGAAGCCACATTTTCAAGAGGTAAACAGTAGCCCTGAGTATCATCACTTTACCTTTTGCTCTTACTAATACCCTAGCCTCTCAACTAGCCTCCTTCTCCATGATTAGTTCCTTCCTAGTTCCTTATCATTCATCCATGCACCATTTCTTTTTTTCTTTTTTGGTACTGTATTTATTGAATGTTTTCTTCTATGTGTATCATGTTTTGTTGGTGTGGACAACATTTTATTCCCTTCCTTCCATATCTATCAGCACCTACAGTTGCTCCTGTTATTATCTCCCATTCTTTCCAAAAGTAGAAAAGGCAGCAATTTTGTTGCTGACAAGAATGTAGGGAAAAGATAACCTGTCCCACCCAGATCTCTTCAGTCTTACTCAATGAAATACTTGGAGGTGAGGGATTATGAGGGGCATGTTTGACATGGAAAGAAATTGAAATGAACTTTTTCTTCCTATGACAAAAAGTTGACTAGATCAAGGAGGAACAGCTGTGGCAGAAGCAAAGGAGTTAAAAAAAATACACATTTCATCTAAGTCCAAAGGTTTCTAGTGGTTAGTGCTGTGCTATGTGGTCTCAGTGCTCTACTGTACATATCTATTGGTCTTCTTTCCTCTCTGCCACCCTTGGTGGTGATCTACTAAATGGTCACTGTTCCTCCTTGCAGAAGGTCTTCAGCTCTTTTTGTTTCAGCTTCAGCATGTTTCAGCTCTTTTTGACCATACCAAGATAGCCAGTAAAAGGCAGGGAAGCCCCCATCTTAGAGGATCTGTGCTTTGACCTCTTTTGACTCCTTCATCTGCCACTCTTTGAGTGTCGGTCCATGTAAATCATCCTGGGAGCATTACCCAGCAACACTAAAAGGGATTGAGAGGGACCCACAGTCTTTTGTCTAGCATTCTTGCCAGCGACAAGATCTTTGTCCTCTTTATATGAATTCCAGTTTTAATCTTGCCCTGAGGCTTAATGGCCTGAAATGTTCTTTGATATATTAGTACACGTATGATCTCATTCTATGTTTGATTGTACCATCTCTGCAGATGGCATAACCCATCCAAGCCTTTTCTTCCTGTTGTTATTCTTATCCGTTTCTTGTTGAAGATCATTGGGTCATAGAAAGTCATCAATGCACAGCTGGAAGAAACCTGAGAAACCATCTGGGCCTCATTTTACAGATGAGGAACCTCACAAGCACAAGAGTGTTTCAATGGGGGCAGCTGGGTGGCACAGTGTCAGGAGGACCTGAGTTCAAATCCAGCCTCAGACACTTGACACTTACTAACTGTGTGACCCTGGGCAAGTCACTTAACTCTATTGCCTGGCCAAAATAAAAAAAGTGTTTCAATGGCTTGCCAAGGGTTACAGATCATAAAATAAGACAGAATTTGGAACAATGTATTCCTGACTCTAGGGGCAGTTAGGTGGTGCAGTGGATAGAGTACAGGGCCTGGAGTCAGTCATCTTCCTCAGTTCAAATCTAGCCTCAGCCACATAGTAGTTGTGTGATCCAGAGAAAGTCACTTAACCCTGTTTGCCTCAGTTTCCTCCTCTGTAAAATGAGCTGGAGAAGGAAATGGCAAACCACTCCTGTATGTTTGCCAAGAAAATTTCAAATGGGGTCACGAAGAGTCCGACACCACGGAAAAATGATTGAACAACAACAACAAACCCCTGACTCAATCTATCACTCTATGACTATATCACATTCCCACTCAACTTGCTACATAGAAGGTTTTAAAAATGGGGAGAAGTTTAATTGCAATGAAAATTTATTATGCATTATAAAACAACAAATGATAGCTTTCTGACTATGTGGAAAGTGATAATTGCTTCCCTGGAGTCCCCATGATTCAACTAACTTCCATGTCCTGGGAGAGGAGCACAGGAAGAGAAAGGTGAGAAGGTGGGTAATAATAATAATAATAAATGGAATAATAAAGCACTCAAGCAGTTCCCAATTGAGGCAGTTAGGTGGCACAGTAGAGTCCTGGGCCTGGAATTAGGATGACAAAAATTCAAATCGAGTTCAGACATACTAGTTGTGTAACTCTGGACAAGTCACTTAAACTGTCTGCCTCAGTTTTCTCAGTGGCAATATATGGATAATAATAGCACTGACCTCACAGGGTTGGTGTGAGAATAAAAGAGATAATATAATGTAAAGGACTCAATTACAGTTTATCACCATGCAATGTTGTTATTTCTGTGTACAATGTTCCCCTGGTTCTATTCACTTCATGTCACATCAGTTCATATAAGTCTTTCCAGGTTTTTCTGAGAGCATCCTGCTCATCATTTCTTATAGCATAATAGTATCCCATCACAATCATATACCACAACTTGTTCAGCCTTTTGTCAATTGATGAACATACCCTCAATTTCCACCAAATTATGTCGACATTTATTCTGAATATTTCATCTAACTACATTTTCCCCAATGTTTTGTCAAGATCTCTTATTATTCTCAGTCAATAAACATTTATTAAGTGCCCATTGTGTGCCAGGCACTGAGCTAAGCACTTGACATAGAAAGAGGTAAAAGACAATTCCATTTCTAGGAGGAGTTCACATGGAGACATGTAAACAACTATGGGGGAAAAAGGCTATATACAAGGTAATTTGGAAATAATCAAAAAAAGGAAGGCACTAGAATTAAGGGAGATAGGGAAAGGTTTTCTATAGAAGATGGGGTTTTAAGTGAATATTGAAAGAAGCCAACAAAACAAAGAGGTAGGGATAAGTAGGGTGAACATTCTTGGTATAGAGGACAGCCAATGAAAATGCCTGGAATCCAGAGATGGAGGAAGCAAGGAACAGCAAAGAAGCCAAAAGTGACTAGATCACAGTGTACATGGGGATAGAGATGGAGAATAAGGTGTTAGAAAACAATAAATGTGTATGTGGGGGAACTACCTTTATTTGAGAATCAGTGGGATGGGGGGAATAGAGATTTCAGCTGCTCTTCCACCATTAGTAGGGGGCAAGGTTCTATTATTATTCTCATTTTACAGGTGAAGAAACTGATAGTGGCTAAGTCATTAGCCCAGGGTCACAGAGCTAGCAAGTGTCTGGGGTAGGATACGAATTCAGGTCTTCCTGTCTCTAGGCTCAACAGTCTATTTCAGTGCACCACCTAGCATCCTACAGTACTAAGACTATCTATACCCATGTCTAGGGGATTTCAGTGATCATCTGTTTCAGTGTGTGTGTGTGTGTGTGTGTTTGTATAAAAGGAAATGAAGGCCAAGAAAGGCTAAATAATTTATCTAGAATTATTGATCAAGTTAGTGGCAGAATCAGGGTTAAAACCTGGGTCTCTTGGTGCAGGGTTTATTTAATTATATCATTTCCTCTTGTATGTAGAATTTTATATTGATATTGTTTCATGACAGAGTAAAACATCCTTAATTTAGACACCATTAACTGAAAATTTGTGAAAATACAATTTAAGATGAGCTTATATTTATACTGTTTGTGAAGAAAAGGTTTTGTGGAGTTAATTCAATTCAATTTAAAATATATTTAGTGTTCACCTTCTATGAATCAGGCACTGGGATAGGTAACTCTGATGCCCCCCCCCCCCCGAAAAAAGGCAATACTTTCCCTTAAAGAGCTTATATTTGGGGGAGGGGAGAGAAAGGGAGACATGAAATGTCCACAGATAAGTTATAGGTGATATATACAAAATAAAAACACAAGGTAATTTGAGGCATCTAGTTATTAACATTATTTGTCTATTTTTTTAACGGAAAGCCTTAATGGTTAACTTGTACATCCTTAAAAATGAGTGCTTAATATGTATAAGGCACCATTCTTAACGCTGTATCAATCAATCAATCAACCAATTAAAAAGCATTTTATAAAGTTCCTACCATGTATCGGGTTCTGTGCTGGCCACTTGGGATACAAAGAGAAATATGAAACAGTCATCGACCTCATATATCCTATGCTAGCCTCAGGTTTCTCTTTTTCTTCTTTTCTGCATCCTCCAGCCATCTTCCACTCCAAATGACAAAGTGTTATTATTAATGTTTGGTCTGACCGTATTACTCCCTTGTTTACTAAACTATAGATTTTACCTTTTAACCCTATGATCAAATACAAACTCCTATTCAACATTTAAACATGGTAATTAGGTGGTGTGGTAGAGTGCTGGGTCTGGAGTCAGGAAGACTCATAAGTGTCTGAGGCTGGATTTGAACTCAAGAAGAAGAGTTGTCCTGACTCTAAGCCAGGCACTCTTATCTACTGTGCCACCTAACTGTCTTGCTGCCATATATATTCAACACATGCTACTATATACAAAATCTATATGAAATAAATTCAGGATAATTTTTGTGGGAGTATTTAAATTTGGGAGAATCATGAAAGTTCCCTTATACAGAGTGGTATTTGAGCTGAGGTTTGAAGGAAGCTAGTGATTCTAAGAATTGTAGATAAAGAGTGAATATACTCTAGGCCAGAGGATCAGTCTGGGCAAAGGTTCATTTCACTACCAGCTCAATTCCCTCTCCAGTCTACTCTACTTCCCCACCAGCTAGCTGCCTTGCCCACCTCAGGAAGACTTCCCCCTGAGGTCTGCTTTTCTGGTTAGTGAATCAATTGCCCAACCACCATTTCTTCAACGACCCCAGCCACGCTACTCACTTCATGCTCAACTCACTCTCTTTTGAGTGTCACATGTGAAGAACAACATGAATACTATTTTGGCTGAATTATAGGGTACATAAAGGAGAGTAATCCATAATGTACCAGGGAAGGTAGGTTTGAGCCAGCTTGTGGAAGGCTCTAATTGCCAAACAGAGAATTTGCATTTGATCCTAGCTATAAAAGGGAGTCTCTGGATTTATTGAGCAGGGGACTAAGGAAGGGGAGACCTGTGTTTTAGGAAAATTACTTTGGCAGTTATGTGGAGGATAGATTTAGAAGGCTGTTGAATTAGTCCATATCATAGGTGATGAGGCCCTGCACTAGGTGATAGCTGTGGGAGGGAAGAGGAGGGGATAATTATGAGAGATCAGGTGAAGGCAGAACCTGTAAGACTAGGAAACTAATTGGATATGTTGGGATATGAAGAATCAAGGATACCACTGACAATACCACAATATGTTTTAAATATATTTAGGAAAACAAATTTTTTTCAAAGCATTTTAGTGTATTAATTGCTTGTATGCAAATGTATATTGCCAATTAAAGATGATTCTTATCTGTTAAAGCAGGTCCAGGGGCAGCCCCACTGAAAACACTTTATTAGCAGTTCAAGTTCATTTATGCACTTAAAACGTAAGCAAATTATGTTTTTTAAAGTTTTCCTATAACTTAGACGATAGTAAGTCTGAATTACTGAGGTTTCATTGAACATTTTTTAGGCCAAGTGGGTGAATAAATATATGTTTAATCAATGTGGCAAGATGCCATTGAAGGAACATTGGATCTGAGTTTAAACCCTGTCTCTTCTCCTTATTTGATGTGACCTTGGGCAAATCAATTGTTTTTTCCGGCTTGAGTTTCCTCACTTGTAAAATGAAAGGGTTGAACTAGAATGGTAGTCACACTCAAATGGTAAGGGATCCCTGCCCCACATGTTGACTTAGAAGACTACATACTAATACTATCTATGTTCTATATTTTTATTTATTTTGTTAAACATCTCCCAATTGCATTTTTATTTTTTATAAAATATTTTGTTTTTTCCCCCAATTACATGTTAAAGCAATTTTCTAAACATTTAAAAAAAAGTTTTGAATTCCAAATTCTATCCCCATCTCCCTCCCTCCCTTCTCCCTGAGATGGTAAGCAATCTGAAATAATTTATACATGTGCAATCATGTAAAACATTTCCATATTAATCATTTTGTACAAGAAAACTTGAATTAAAAAAAGAAAGTGAAAAATAGCGTGCTTCAGTCTGTATTCAGACAACATCAGTTCTTTCTCTGGAAGTAGATAACATGCTTCATCATGAGTCCTTTGGGATTGTCTTGGATTGTTATATTGCTGAGAATGGCTAAATTATTCACAGTTCTTCATTGTACAATATTGTTGTTACTATGTAAAATGTTCCCCTGATTCTGTTCACTTCACATTGCATCAGTTCATGCAAATCTTTCTAGGTTTTTCTGAAATCATCCTACTTGTCATTTCTTATAGCATGATAATATTCTATCATAATCATATACCACAGTTTGTTTAGCCATTCCCCAATTGATGGGCATCCTCTCAATTTCTAATTCTTAGCCACCACAAGAAGAGCTGCTATAAATATTTTTGTATAAATAGGTCCTTTTTCCTTTTTTGATGTCTTTGGGATATAGAGCTAGCAGTGGTACTATTGGATCAAAGGGTATGCATGGTTTTATAATCCTTTGGGCATAATTCCAAATTGTTCTCCAGAATGGTTGGATTGGTTCACAACTACACCAATAATGCATCAGTGTCCTAGTTTTCCCACATCCCCTCCAAAATTTATCATTTTCCTTTTTTTGTCATATTAGCCAATTTGATAAGTGTGATGTAGTACCTCAGAGTTATTTTAATTTGCATTTCTCTAATCATTAGTTATTTAGAGCATTTTTCTGATATGACTATAGATAGCTTTGATTTCTTTGAAAACTGCCTGTTCATATCCTTTGACCATTTATCAAATGGGGAATGACTTGTATTTCTAAAAATTAGACTCAGTTTTCTATGTACTTGAGAAATGAGACCTTTATCAGAGATACTTGTTGCAAAGATTTTCCCCTAGTTTTCTGCTTTTCTTTTAATTTTGGTTCCATTGGTTTTGTCTGTGCAAAGACTTTAAATTTTATATAATCAAAATTATCTATTCCTAATTGCATCTTAATCTGGTTCAAGTGTATTGGGCCTCAGAGTTTTATACCTCTGAAATATATGAGCTCCCAGGCCTATTCCAAGCTTTAAATCTTCATTCCTTATCAAGGGACTGCTATATGTCTAAGGGCAGCTAGATGGCTCCATGGATGGAGTGCTGAGCTTGAAGTCAGGAAGACCTGAGTTTAAATTACACCTCAGATACTTATTAACAGTTTGACCCTGGGCAAATCACTTAAGTTCTGTTTACCTTGGTTGTTGTCCTTTGTTTTCAGAAACTCAGAATGCTCTACCACAGGTCAGGTACAAATAGTCAATGTCAACATTTGGGGAGAATTCTCTAAATTTGTGTATCCCTGTGTTTCCTTTGAGCTGTTTCAATTCTGCTTTGCTCATAGAGCACAGCACCTTCTCTGATGTGGACACACCATGCTGAGTGGTCCTGTGCCAGTGTCTCCCATGTCACACAATCAATTCCAAAGTTCTTGAGAGACCTTGAGAGCATCCTTGTATTGCTTCTTCTGACCACCTTAATCCACTGGAGAAGGAAATGGCAAACCACACTAGTATCTTTCCCAATAAAATCCCATGGACGGTATGGTTCACAGAGTCACAAAATGATGTGATTAAACAACCAAATATGTCTAGCATTGTAGTGGTGTGTGTGTGTGTATGTAGAGAAAATATTGTCCTGGTCTTTAAGGAACTTAAAGTTTATCCCCAGAAACAAAACTAATACATATAAAAATGTTGAAGGAATGTTTAAGTGTGTAGGATTTCCCCTAAGAAGTATAGAAGTTGAGAGAAGAGAGGAGAGATCAGTGTGTTGGGCCGGTCTAAGAAAGTTTCATGAAGAGAGTAAACTATGGTCTGGTCCTTTAAGGACTGGGTGAACTCTAGATAAATGGCAGTGAGGAAATGTTAAGCCATTTTTCAGTCATGTCCGACTCATGACCCCATTTGGGGTTTTCTTGGCAAAGAACCTGGAGCGGTTTACCATTTCCTTCTCCAGTTCATTTTACAGATGAGGAAACTGAGGCAAATAAGGTTAAGTGGGTTACCGAGTCTCATGCAGCTAGTAAGTGTCTGAGGTCAGCTCTGAACTCAGATCTTCCTGACCCCATACCCAGTGCTTTATCCATTGTGCCACATAGCTGTCTCCAATGAAGAGGCTTCCTTTATGCATTTCTACTGTTAAGCAAAAACATCAATTAAGCACCAGTTATATTTCAGGCACTATGCTAAAACCAGAGGGTAGAAAGAAAAGCAAAAGACAGTCCCTGTTCTCAAGGAGCTCAGAGCCTAGTGGGGGAGATGGCACATGAACAGTTATGAACAAAGAAATTACATGCAGGATAAATTAGAGCTAATCAACAGAGGGAAAGCACTTCTCTGTTTCCCTGTATTCATTTGTCAAGCCAAGCCCCTATAAAAATGTCCCCTGACACTTAGTCTTTACCCTTGAGACATTTTGCTATGAATTGGATGGCAACACAGAATGCTGTCACATTCACTGTGGTGACCATGCTGCTGCTTCCAGTTTCGAATACTATCTTTATGCACACACACTAAAATCCTCCACCTTCCTTATGATTGTTCAGCATCGATCATTCCCAAAGATGGTACCTACCAATTCTTCTTGTCATTACAAACTTGTTCCAGCATCTAAGGAGGTAGTGAGTATAACAACAACAACAGCTAATATTTACATAGTACTTTAAGATTTCTATGGCATTGTATATAGATCTCATTTGATATATTTTTTCATTATCTCATTTGATTATTTTTAACTGGTTCTCTACTTATGGAAAGATTTATCGTAATGATGTGTTAAGGACTAAGTACTTAATTTTCTCACCATTTTATGGAAAAGATGCTAATTTGAGTTCATCTGTAGTGATGCACCACTCACAGTATGTGTTGTACATTATGACATGAATGGAGGTATCTTTTTAACTTGATTTAAAAGAAAATTCCCTTGCAGTTTTCAGTGTGTTTGCTGTTGGGTTCATGGGGCAATTAGAGTGCTTTCCCATAATTAATTTAACACCTGCAAAATCTGTGTGTTTTGGGTATTTGAAAACGAGTGAATACAGGTTCCATTAGAGTCATACTTCTATTTTTTTCAGCAATATAGTTCCACAATAGCGTATTAACCAAAGTATTAGAAAAAGTCACATCTGATCAAAATATTTGCCAATGAAAAATGCTTTTGGGCCTTTATTTTTATTCAAAAAGTTAAGCAGGGAACTGAGGCACAGATCTGAGTAAGATGGATAGAAAAAACCAACAACCTTATTCTTGCTTAACATATCCAAATTATTGAGGTACAAGAGGGCTTGTTTGGCTTGTTATATTCAAATAATTTCTACTTAATTTTGTGTGTTCAGATAGCCTCATAAATAAGAATCTCAGCCTTTTAGAAATGTGTTGACTATTAAAAAAATGGCCAAGAGTATAAGATTTTAGATTTCTAGTTGGCTAGCTTACAAACTGTAGCAAGAATGGGGCAAACAGAACTTTCTACTAAGGTGCCAACATCTGCCTGCTATTTCTTTCTTTCTTTCTTTTCTTTTCTTTTTCTTTCTTTCTTTTTTTTTTGTTTTCGGTGATCATGGTGCCTGCTACTTCTTCTTGCAGGAGCATTTCTCTTCTAGAACCAGCTTTTCTTCTTCAACCCACATGAGGATGAGGGTCAGACCCTGACCGTTGAATGTTTGTCTAGATTATTCAACCTTCTTACCTCCACTTCAGAAGAGTTTCCTTTTGAGATGCGACTCAAGTAATACATTCTTCTACATTAAACATTGCCTGGTCACCCCCAAATGTTACTATCTTCCTTCCAAGACAACCCTGAATTTAATTACTTTGTGTGTGTATATGTATGTATACATACACACATACGTGTATGTATATATGTATATACACACATATATGATATATTATATATTACATATATTATTGGATGCAATTGAGCTTGCCTGATCCCAGGGCTGTAAATTGCCTGAGGGAGATTGAAACCAGTAAAAAGAGAACTATCAAAACTAATTTAAAAAAAGAAAAGAGCCAGGTTCTGATTAGAAGTTACCACTCCTGAGTCTTCCCCAGCCTACTCTATGGACTTTTGGTTGTTATGCAAAACAACTTATGTAACTGCTTCCAGAGGCTGTGCCTCCTGTGAGACTCCCTAGGTTGAAATGTATTTAACCCTGTCTGCCCGAGTACTCCTGCAACTTGGTGCTGTGTGGTGGCCCCAAATTGCAGTTCCTTTGTTTGGTTAAAAGACTTTAGTTTTTGCTGTTTTGTTAGTCTTCTTTATTTCAACTTGAATATATGTGTATACACACACACTTACACACAAACACACACAGTCAACCTACAGAGTTTGGTCTAAGAAAGACAAACAGAATTAGGTTGTATCCATGTTTATTTCTCTAAAAGTGGGCAGCATGCATGCATGGGAGCCAATCTGGAGCTGGGCTCACTTTGGGGTTAGGGCACACGGTTTATATATCCTTTCAACAGGGGCTGATGTCAACCCATCATCATTTCATCTCTAGACAGGGGAAATAACTTGTTTTATCAGACCACCCCCCAGATTTGGGCTATCTAGACAAAAGAATCTGTGTGCCCCCCCAAGTTTGAGTAGAACACAATAGGTTTTCCTACCTTAGATATACTTGCAAGCTTGGATAGGGGCTGCCAGGATAAAGACAGTCAATGAAACCTCATTATTAGCAATGTCCTTCTGAAGAAAAACTGAATTTAAAGTCAGGTGTTTAGAAGAAGGGGGCTGGAGGAAGCTCTGAATCTCATTTTTCACAATATACACTTACACACACATATATACATACACATACACACACACACACATACACAGACATTTTGTGTGTTCGTGTGTATTTGTGCACTTTATATTTTTGCTGAATATATTATCAGAGCTTCCCCCCACCCCTTTACAGCTCCCTTCTGAAAAGTTCCTCACAGGGACATTACTGATAATAAATTTATTCTGATCAAACTCCAACCCAGGCCTGAATTGATTTAATCTGCTCAGGTCTGGGTGGAGTCAGGTTCTTCTGGTTAGGTAGCCCAAGGGGGGGGGGGTAGTATTTCTTCTCTCTGGATGGCAGGTGATTATTAGGGTCTGTTGACCAAGATTAAGTGACCTAAGTCAAGTACTCAAGACCTCATTTTAATATAGTTCACCCAATCAGGGTTGATTGGCACCCCTTGGGAACACCTACTCTTTGAAAGACATATAACCCTGTACCCCCAATCCCAAATCTAGCCAGTTCTGAATGGCCCCCAGGGGGGCCCAGTTTTGCACTGAACTCCCATGCAATGCATGTCAAGCCAGCTTGAGAGAAATTAAACTGGGAACACATGCACCCTACTTTTGTTTGTCTCTTTTTTACAACAGACTCTGTAATTTATTGGGGTTTGATAATTTATATATGTGCTTGTCTCTTCCATCAGAATGTAAGTTCCCTGTGGTAGGGATCATTTCATCCTTTGTTCTTGTGTCCCAAGCCCCTTGCAGGGTGCTTTGCACAAGTGCTTAATAAATTCTTGACTGATTGATTCATTGATTGATCCTTTGGGCGACTGACAACCACCTCTGCTTCTGCAATTACATCTGCCTTCTCTACTTGCCATTACCTGTCTCCCCTTCCTTCCTCTGTCTTCTGTACTACTAGTTTTCCACCCCATATGTTTTTCCTCCAGGAGACAGAAAGAATTCTTCAGTTAGATTTAAATAGAATGAAGTAGGTTAAGGCTAGCCAATACTATAAACTCCATGAGGTCAGGGGATGTCTTATCTAATTCCTGGATCTGCTTTGACCCCTAGGATAGCACTCTGTACCCAGTAGGCATAAAAGGCATAAAATATTTTTGTAGTGAATCAGTAAGTACAAACCTTAAATATTCTTTATCCTGATTTCAAATTTAACAGCTCTTAAAAAAAATAAGCTAACATATTTTTGTGTGATAAATATTTGACTGAATTCCATTTTAGCATATATCCCACAACCCAATGTGGATCACAGGTGGTGTTAATGTACCATGATGCATTTTTTATCAGCCAAAGCACCAAAAGAAAGTGGCATTTTGAAATTCAATGCTAATGAGGCTTACAAATTACAGAAAGCTATTCTCATACTTTTCTGGGATTGTCCTCAAATTATGTCAACTTTGGTTACAAATGAGTGCAACAAAGCAGGAATTGTCTAAGGGGCAGATCACAATGAATACAATCAATGCTGTATGAAAGGAGCAACCCCAAGAGTGTAGTTTGCATTTCATTCAGGTGCCTTTTATTTGCAATGACCTTTGAAAAGAGGAAGCTTCTCTCCTTGCTGAGACCTTGACTGGAGCCCAGATTTAGTAAACTTCTATAACCCCTTCCTCCTCCTCCAACACTTCTCTCATCAGTCCCTGCCTTCTAAAGAGAAATCTGCAAGCTTTGTGGTAGGAATAGCATTCTGTACACCAAGCTACTCAGAAAGCATCCTGAGGCTTTGAAAGGAAATGAAGACACATTTGAAAAAAAAAAAAGGTAAATATTGCTAGGGGAAAAAATGCATTCCCACTATTTGGTTTTAGAAACACTTAGTAAATAAACATTGGGGGGAAAGTGTGATAATCTATTTATTTATTGATAACTTTTATTTAGGCACAATTTATTGTCCCCAATAAACATCCAAACAATCTCTCCATAAAGTGCTTTACTCCAAAACAATTAAGCAAAACTGCCTAAAAGTGATTGGGACACATAGGACATGTCCCTTTGTTGATGTGTAGATGCTAGGGGTGTTGGGAACCCAAAATCATGACATGTGGGTCCTGCCCGAGTGAATTTGACCCAAGTCTTCTTTCAGCCAAAATCAGGGTTTATTACAGATGAACCATCCAGGCCAGACTCTTAAAGAGTCTGAACATTAGTGATGGTCGTAAGGACCAGTGAGCATGAGGAAATCTCAGCACTAAAATGGGGGAGCATTATATACAGCCAAGGGTGACCAGAGGAGATGCAGGAGGAGGATCCTGAAGCTGGGGTGAAGGGGGGGGGAGGAGTTTGGGGAGAATACTGATGGCAGTGTCTAGGAGGTTGAATGGGGTCATCCTGGAATAGACAATGGAGGGCTAGGCTTTATTAGGGTAACAAAGAACTGGAAGATAGGGAAGGAAGAGGTTGAATGGGATCTGGATAAGATCAAAGATGGGAGATATACTAGGCTTCATTAGGGTATCAAAGGGAGATAGGGCCTGGGATAAGGAATATCAGGTAGATAGGAATAAGAGATAAGGAAAGGCCAGTTGAGTAGATTATAGCCTCAGGCAACCACTTGAGACTTCTTTAATCAAGCTAGTGAGTTCAAGGAAAGTTTAAGGGTTTTTCTGGGGCCCATAGACAAATGGGACCCAAATTCCTTTTGGGGTAAGGGGCAAAGGTCTTGGCTTGGCCCCACACCCCATCAACTTTGTACTTTGGGAGCCTACCAGTTCTTAACAGAAAGGCAGGATGTGTGCTTTAACTTTAACAATTTGGTCCCAATGTTGTCTCTCGGGTAAATTATATTTAAAGACAGCTAAGTATAAAAGAGTTGTTTTGGGGAAAATACTAATGTTATATTGGTACAACATTCTAGTTAAACATATTCTGTACTTTTTCTATTGTGGGTAGAAATGATTCAGACTCTTGTAAAGTTCATAGAAAAAGTGGTTAATGAAAATCATATCTTTTAATAAAATCTTAACTAAAATGGACCATTATTTTTTTCTTATTATCCCCATTTCATGGACTATTTAAATCTGAGCTCTTTCTCTCTTGTATTTAACTGAGCTCTGAGTGGGCTTCTGAATACAGTGAAATAAAAGAGCTGCAGCAGCCACATGCATGTGTAAGGATCCTTACTGTAAGGATAAACATGAATGCCCAGACCACTTTGCTGGATTCAGGATTTCTTCTTTTGAGGTACTTGATTCTAGGCCTAGAGTTGTAAGGGTGTACAGAGAATTCATTTTATAGTTGAGGAAACTGAGGCCTCAGGAGGCAAAATAATTTGCATAAAGTCACATAGGCAGTAAGTATCAGAAGAAGGATTTGACCGTAGGTCCTCTGACTTCAGAGTCAGGGACCTTTCCATGCTCATTATGCTTAGATATGGAGAAATTAACCACAATTTCTAGTCATCGAGTGGGAGAACTATTATGATGAGTGAAAATGTTTCATTCTATAATTTTATAACTGGTTTTGTACCTATAGAGAGGAAAATAAATTCATATTTCCTGTAGACATTTTCCTTTCTCATTAAGCAATTATTGAGTAATGGCCATGTGTCAGATACTGTGCTATGTGCAGTGGGAGTTATGAAACAAGAATAAGCTTAATATGCTTCTTGACTTCAACCCTACAAGCAGAATAACATAAATGGACCAACGGGGGGAAGAAGATGGTATATGATGAGATGTAGATAATACAGGTGCTGGGACCCCGAAATCACGACACGCTGGTCCTGCCTGAAAGAATTCTACCCAGTCTCCTTTCAGCCAAAATCAAGGTTTATTAGAGATGAACCATACAGGCCAGACTCTTAAGGAATCTGAACATTAGGGACGTCTTTAAGGAAGAGTGGGCATGAGAAAATCTCAGCCTTTAAATAGGGGTCAGGATGGACCTTATATACAGCCAAATAATTTGGGGTGTTCAGAGTAGGGACTGGGAAGAGGATCCTGAAGCTGGGGTAACTGGGGGAGGAGTTTAGGGAGAACCCCAATGGGAGTGTCTGGGAGGTTGAATGGAGTTATCCTGGATTAGACAATGGAGGACTAGTCTTTATTAGGGTAATAAAGAACTGGGAGATAGGGAAGGTAGAGGTTCAATGGGGTCTGGATAAGACTAGGCTTTATTAGGGTATCAAAGGGAGATAGGGCCTAGGATAAGGGAGAGCTAGTCCATCAGAATAAGAATAAGAGATAAGGAAAGGCCAGTTGAGTGGATAATAATCTCAGGCAACCACTTGAGACTTCTTTGACAGTTCAAAGAAAGTTTAAGGGTTTTCTGGGGCCCATCTACAAATGGGACCCAAATTCTTTTTGGGGTGAGGGGCAAAGGTCTCGGCTTGGGCCCTACCCCAAAATAGGGTATTCCAAAAGTCTTAGTGCAGATATGAGCTTTAATCCTTAAATCTAGGGGCAGCTAGGTGGTGCAGTGGATAGAGCACTGGCCCTGAAGTCAGGAGGACCTGAGTTCAAATCCTGTGTCAGACCAGATACTTGACACTTACTAGCTGTGTGAACCTGGGCAAGTCACTTAACCCCAATTTGCCTCACCAAAAACAAAAATAATAATAATAATTTTTTTAAAAAAATCATTAAATCTGTACTAAGATTTTTGGAACACTCTGTATATAGAGATACTTGGATAGCATTAATTGTTTAACTGTGTGGTGTGATATATAAATAGGAATTCAGAAAAGATCATTAAGTGAGGGAAAAGTTCTTGGTGGAGTTGGGTTTAGGCTGAGACTTGAAGGATGCTTAAGACTTGACTAGGTAGAGAAAACTGGAGAAGGAAATGGCAATCCACTGCCGTATCTTTGCCAAGAAAACCCCATATGGGGTCACAAAGAGTTGGATATGACCGAACAACAAGGACAACAGGTAGAGAAAAGTGTATTCTAGGAAAAGGGGGCAACATGAATGAAAGAACTGAAATTACATCTCCACGAACTGAATTAAGGAATGAAAAAGGATTTATTAAGCACTACGTTGAAAGCACTATGCTAAGCAATTGAGATAAAAATAGGAAAGTTAACAGCATTTGCTCTGAAGGAGCTCACATTCTAACGGAAGGGGACAACACATGGAAAGTTTTAGCTGCCAAGTTAGATGGAAAGGTCCCATGGTTCTTAGGGTATAGCAGCAAAAGCAAAGGGTAATGCCTCTTTTTTTTTTTTTTTAAAGAAAGTTCTTTAATGATCTTTCAGTTATTATTTGCAATAGCTCAGCAAGCTTGTCTGGCAATTTTTTTTGGACCCGATGATGTAGTTCGTCTAGGGCAGTTGATGATGTGAATTCATCAAGCACAGAGAGATGTTTTCTTACCTTTCCAATTATTTTGGATTTCAACTCTATTAGTGGCCTTTTGAGTATAGTGATTATTCTCCTTAGCAAAGAAGTGGGAAAAAAAAATACATGCTCATGCTGAGCAAATCTACCTTCTTTCCATTGTCACTGGTGGGAGAAACAGTAATGACTCTCCTATACTAGTCTCCCCTTACCATATTTCCCCAGCAATATTGTTTCCCTGGGGAAATAGAGCTTCCATCTAGCTAGAAAGATCTTGGAGGTTCCTATTTCACCTAGTAAAGGAATGGAAATGAACCCAAGAGAATTCTCATGGTTGAGGACCAATGTATGCCTGGAGAGTTTAAAAGGGACATTTATTATCCCAATCTTTGAAATGCTTTCTCTCCAGTTACATGCAAGGCAGCTACTTCATCATGCTGTTCTTGTCTTTCTGTATTCTATCCTAAGAGCATAGTCCTGCTTCTAATTATTTTTTTCCCCAGTTCTTTAGAGGATTGAGCACTGTCAGTTGGCTTTTCACCTATCCTTTTATTCTGATTCTACTTAATTTACACAAATGTGTATTGAATGACAAAGAATGGAGGGATTTCTCTCCTTGTTTAAGACCTTTCTTTTTTCTTTTTTCCTTTGGATTTAGCTTTTATCCTGAACCTGTGAGATGGGGTAGGATTGGAGGAGGGGTGAGGAAGAACATCTGTAGAAAAATTCAGTGAGTTTTTTTGGTGGCAGATGCCCTAGTGGACTTTTTTCACATTCTAGCCTCACATGTCCATGCCTCAGTTGGATTCAAGGTCCTTTGTATACCTTGGTCCTCCAGTAGGACCAACATTTGGACCCTATGACTTCAGTCCACCTCTACAGTATTTCTATGGTGCTTCTGAAATCCATTTCCATTGATGCCACCCTCAATGAAGTCCCCATTACCTCTAACTTGGATGATTCCAATAGGCTCTTTTTATTATTACTATTATTTTTTGGGCTAGGCAATGGGGCTAAGTTACTTGCTCAAGGTCACACAGCTAGTAAGTATTATGTGTCTGAGGCCAGATTTGAACTCAGGTCCTCCTGACTCCAGGGCCAGTGCTCTATCCACTGCACCACCTAGCTACCCCCCAATAAGCTCTTAATTGAGCTGCCCACTCCTAGTCTCTTCCTTCGGTTTATTCTGCACATGACCACTTGGTTAATCTCTCTCCTGTTCAAAGTAGTTATCCATTGCCTACCAATACAATTCAATTAAATTAGTTTTATTAAATGCCTTTTATGTATCCAGCATCATGCTAGACTCTGGGGATAGAAAGGCAAAAAACAATTAGTCCCACAGAGAAATATACACAGATAAGTCTATAAAAATATGTACCAAATAAAATCCAAACTCCTTATCTTCTACTAAATGTAAATATAAGCCCTCAAAGAACTTACATTCTACTGAGAATGTGGGGAAACAACATGTATACAGATAAATAAATACAGAACATATACTCCTGCTCCAATCTAAACTCTTAGTCTCTGTGGTATGACCCAAATTATATTTCTGTTTGCCACTAAAAACATATACTTACCTTTATAAACTTAACCTTCTTGCTTAATGTGACTAAGCATTGTCCTCTGAATATGGCTTGCACTTCTCTACCTCTGTGTTTTTTTACTTAATGTTATTCCTTCCATCAGGATACCTTTCTTCTAGTCTCCACCTGTTCAGTCCTTCCCATTCTCCAAGGTCCATCTCAAATGCTATGTATTTCATGAATTCGTTTCTGATGCTTCAGGGACAAAGGCTCTATCTCATCACTTAACTCATAGGACCATGGATGTCTCATTATTTTCTGTCCCCATAATATAGATATTTGTATTCACATTTTATTTCCTCTCTTAAGACCATACATTTTTTGAGGACAGGCCATGTTTTATTCATCTTAGTATTATCCAGAGTACCTAGCCCAATGTGTGTACAGAATAAGTTCTCAAGAGGGAAGAGTAGAGTGGGTAGAGCACTAGCAAGATCTGAGTTCAATTCTAGCTTCAGATACTTGCTAGCTGTGTGACCCTGGGAAAATCACTTAACCCTTATTTGCCCCAGTTCCTCATCTGTAAAATGAGAACACACTGGAAAAGGAAGTGGCAAACCACTCTAGCATCTTTGCTAAGAAAACTCCATGGAGAAATGTCCATGGAGTCATGTAGAATCAGATACCACAGAACAAGAAGTGCTCAATAACTATTGGATGAATAAGTTAATCAAATATTTTCACAAAGAAGAAATTTTTTTAAAAAAAAATCACATGGGTTAAATGCTTATTTCTCTACCTTTCCAAGCTAGGAGTGTTAGCAGACATGCTCAGAAGCCTGACCAGATATTGGCCAAAATGGTATAATTTTTAAGTTGGATTCTAGTCTAATACCCTTCTCCATGAAAATAATCAAACAGTCAAGTGGATCAGTTTGTAAGCCTACTTGAAACAAATTAATTTGATTTGATTCACTGGGGATCAAGTTATAAATATGCAAATAAAATGGTAGATAGCCAGGTGCTCTGTATTTGTGGGTTGACTTGGAAGGATATGTCTGTACTTTTGATCATACCACATACGAATGGATAACTTGAAGGAGGGCAGCAAAAATCCAGCACTTTCAGTAAGATGATGGTCATGAAGTGCTAATACCTTCACATTCCATTTCTGGTCCAACTCATCTTTGAAAGCCTAAGTTGACTTAGCTCCCCCCCCCCCAATTCCTGTTGTTCTGGACCTGACACTTCCATCTTGTCTTCCCAGGATGGATGTTATGTGTCCTCACCTCAAGTAATATATGTGTAACACATAATACATAGAAAAGTACATGTGCATGTATGTGTATGTGTATAAGCCGACAAGCACAGTAATGGCCCATGGACAAATATTTATTAAGTGCTTATTATATTGGGGCTCTGGCCTAAGTGTTGGGGCTACAGAGAGAAAAGTGAAACTGTCCCTACCCTAAAGGTACTTATTTTCTAATGGAGGATATAAAAAGTACATACATGATATCTACGGAACATATACAAAATGTGAATATAAGTACCAATCAAGACTTGTGCAAGAGGAGCAGAGTATAACTAGGAAAAAAAAAGGTGGACAAGAGTGGTGAAATAATAATAATGATAATAATAACAATAACAATTAGGCAAGAGTGAGAAATAACCAATGAGTACCAGTGGTATCCATCCAATGTCAAGAGAACTAGAGATGGGTCATCTTCCCCAACATATTAGTTAGAAAGGAAGATTTATGAGAGGACCAGAACAGGAGTTAAACAGGATTAGAGAGCATGTTGACTTGTGATCTGCAATACTGGAGGCAGGGGTGTGCTGGAACCAGCTCTAACTGACTAGCAAGAGCCAATTGTTAAATTTTCAGTGTCAGCATATACACCTTAAAAATTTGCTAACAAATCAAGACTTAATTAATGGTTTAATTAATTGTCTAGACTTAAGAAAGTGATGGAGAAAATTTAATAATGCAGATTAAATTTAAAAGTGTGGGGTACTTATAATCCTTCCCCTCCTCTTCCTCTTTCCCCCCAGTTGTTAAACGTTTGCTCCCATACCACTGGGTGCAGAGAGTAGTCACTCTAACACAATCTCAGATGGAGCAAAATATTTATATGTGATGTATATATACATATACATATACACATATACATACATATGTGTGTATATATACATAAGCATATCTGTACACATACATATATGTACACACATGTGTACTATATAACAGTGTCTATATAAAAAATATACACATGTATGCATACACAAAATATTTATATATACATACAACATACATGCACATACTATTACAAAGTATTTATATATGCATATAATACACACACATATGCCGTATACGTTAATATTTTAAGAATACTGACAGACAGTTTGGCAAAGTGAATAGAAAACTGGACTTGGAGCTAGGAACATTTGGGTTAAAGTCCTATGACTTTGACATATATTTTGACATATACTGGATGCTTGATCCTGGGGAAGTCACTTAACCTCTTAGTACTCTGATTTACACAACTAAGACTAAATTGGAGGAATCAGCAATGTCAGAAACTTCTTCACCAGGAGTTCCGTATACCTATGAAAGCACAAGCGCATTCCCTTTCCTCTATATTAAAGTATATCAAGGTATCTGTATGTGTTAAGGATATATCTATGTGTGTATATATACATATGTGAGTGTGTACACACACACACACACAAAGCTCTAGCTACTTACCTCCCTTAAATAACTTAAATCATGAGATTTTTGGTAACATATGTGTGCTCTCATATTTCTTTCTAGCTACTAGGCGGTTTCCCTGTGTTTGCTTTGTTTAGAATGGGATTCCTGAGGTTTTTATTCAACTGAAATAGTATAATCAAGAATAGTAAATCTAATTCCCATTGAATGAGAAATGGGTACACACTACAGTATAGATTAGGCTATAGCTGTGGGGTGCTTAGAAAGCATATTGTTGACTAGGAAATAAAAGCCATTCTATTTGTTCCCGTTTTTCATTGCCTGTTTCTGACAGTTACAAGGAAAAATACTCATAGACCAAGGTAATGGGGCAGATTCCTATATTCAGCTCTTTATGTCCAGCAATATAATTCAATTGGTAAATATATTTTGCATGATTTTCCCATAGAGCATGCTGCATTTAATAGTGTCTGGCACATCTGAATGCCACATTGCATGCCACATTGCGTATCATGAGATGTTTAAATCCTATTGAATACTTTGTAAAAGCAATTTCCATTCTGTTGTGTGCTTTTTTACAGATGGTGATCTGAAACAGTTAACACAGATAGCACTCCTCATTTTACTTATCTCTTACTTATCTCTGTTGCACATGAAAAAACAATGTTTATGGATCAGTGTTTCTATTCATTCTTCTTCAGTTGGAGTCCTTTTCAGACAACATCTCAGATATCCTATTTGGATCTCGAGTGTCAGGCGGGAAATATGCTCTGTGTGTGTATGAAGAGGTGTGTTTATATACTTACTTGATTTGTATCTTCAATAGTAAAATACTATTACATTCTTTAGTTGATAATAGCTGCCACCTACAGGGACCAAAGGGTTCTTTTTTCTTGTTTTTAAAGTAATGGATCCAATATAAATACCATTTAAACCTAAGTCTGCTTTGCCTGATTTTAAAATCTATCTGGGAAACCAAGGCAGAATATGCTTATTTGTCTGCCTAAATCTGTATTACCTATTGTGTATGAGCTGTGTAACACCTAGAAAGTGAGAAAATTGGTGACTTTTTTCCTGTTAGAAGATGGGGATTTTATCTGCAGAAAAAAAAGGATGATTAGGAAAATATTGAAAGAATTAGGAGCCAAAGTAGAAGTATAGGTTGAATCTCTCTTCGCACGGTGATTCAGAACTCAGTATAGAAGTGTAGGTTTAAATCAGTTGTCTTCTCTTCGTAGCATCAAATGTCTTCCTATTCTGGGCTACAAGGAAGATTTTTTTTTTTCCAGTTTCCCATAATGCCTGAAAGAGTGTTAGAATGAAAGATGACAAGCCATGAGTAGAAGCTATTGTTTCTTCTCTCAGACTTTGCATGCAGCTGACTTGACCGGAAGAGATATGGAAGTTTCCAGTTCTACTCTATCATTCCCTATTTAGTCTTCTTTCCTTTTCTTTGGGTCCCCCACTTTTGGTATTCTGTGTTCTGACTTTCCCTTAAGTGTTTGCTTTCCAGAGTTCAAGAATCCAGGCCCTTCTAGGAACACTAACTCCTTGATTCCATCTCTTTCCCAGAGATGGATTAGAATATGTTCTACAAGCCCTTGGGTAGTGCTTACTCTTCATCTTCTGTGGCACTCAAATGTGCCAGACACTATTAAATGCAGCATCTTCTTTGGGAAAACCATGTAAAATATATTTGCCAATTGAATTATATTGCTATACATAAAGAGCTGAATATAGGAATCTGCCCCATCATCTTGGTCTATGAGTATTTTTCCTTGTAACTGTCAGAAATAGGCCACAAAAAATGGGAATAAGTAGCCTTTTCATTGGTTGCCCCCTATGCGTAAATAAGATTTGGATTCAAATCCTGCATTTGATGTATATGAGCTGTGTGACTAAGAGAATCTCTTACCTTATTTGTGAAGCAAGCATCTCCCTAGGATTTGTCTAGTTAGATACAATAGACAGAGAATTGGTACTGGAGTCAGAACTGGAGTTTTAAAATTCTAGCTTTTCTACTTGCTGCTTATGTGATCTTGAACAAGCCATTTCTTGGACTTCAGTGTCCTGATCTGTAAATGAAGGGTCTAAGGTCCCTTTGAGCTCTAAACTAGGATCCTATCTCTATTCTCCCTCTCATTACCAACCTTCTAGTAATCTACATTGCATGCCTCTATGTCCTTATTACCCAATCTGGCTTCTGACTTATTATCCTACTAACAAAGCTTTTTCCAAGCTCACTAATAATCCCTTTAATTGCTGAATTCAACTGGCTCCTGGACCTCTTTGTGGCATCTGACATGATTGACTCTCCTCTTTCTCTATACCCACTGTGGCTCTATATGGTCCCCCTTTTCCTCTTGCCTCTCTAACTTCTGCTGTATCTCTTCAGTATCCTCCTACCCTTATATGTGGCTCTTCTCTAAGGGTTGGTAGTTGACCCTCTTTCCTTTGTCCTCTATCATTTTCCCCTTGTGATTTCAACCCCTGTCATGTGTTTATTTACTGCTTCTATACAGATGATCCACAAATCTTTATCATGAACCCCAAAATCTCCTCAGAGCCCCAGTTCTTGATTGTGAGTTATCTTGACTTGATTGGTTCCCTTGCCCCTCAAATTTAACTTGGCCTAAACTGGACTCATTCTTCACCTAAGTCTCCTCCTCTATTTCTGTTGAACTGTAGTACAAACATTCTCCCAGTCACTTGGGCTTGTCACATTGGTGTTGGCTCTGGCTTCTCTCTCCCCCACGTCTTTTACATCTAGACAATTCCAAAGCCTTTTAATTCTCTGTTTCAAAACCATCTCTTCCTTCAAATTCTCACTGCAATCACCCAAGTTCAGGCCCCATCTCTTCTTGCTTGGGATCATGATAGCTTCCCAGTTTTCCTACCTCCAGTCTACTCTATCTATAATCTGTTTTTCATACTACTTCTCTAGTAATCTTCTTAATGCACTGAACTGATCCTCTCTCTCTTCTACTATACCTTCAGTGACTCCCCATTGCCTGCCAAACAGCATAAAATTCTGGACCGAATGTTCAATGGCCTCTACAATGTGGCTCCAAACTGCCTTTCTAGCCTTATTTCATACTGCATCGTGACATTCTAATCACACCAGCCTACTCTTCATTTCTCGTTCTTGCCCTGTTCTCTTCTGTTTGTGTGCCTTTGCTAGTTTTGTCCACCATATTCAGGATGGACTCTCATCTCTCACATCCAGCTCCACCTGATGGTTTTTTCTTTTCCAATTCATTGGCATTAACCAATTAACCAGCTAACTCAGCTGTTAAGGCTGTAGTTTTTCTTAAACCCTGCCCACCCCAGCTGAAAGCACTTTCTCAAATTTCTCCAGATATTTTGCTTACACCTCTCCCTTGCACTTAGTTTAGAGTAGACAGCAAGCTCCTAGAGGTAGGACTATAGGATTTTTTTTTTTTTTTGGCCTTTGCCTTTCACATAGTAGGTTTTAATAAACATCTTCGCTTTGGCAGTTTCAGACAGGGACTCACCAGTCATTGAGTTGGGCTCAAGGTAGAGTCATCCCCAGTAGCTAGGCATCTGGTATGGAGGTAGAGCAGGTGGGAGAATAACTGGAAGTAAAGAGTTAGCAGAATCATTGTTACATGCAGGAACTCACACATCTGTCAATGAGCAAGCCCCAGGGTGGAGTCTTCAGCTGAGCTGAGCCTTGAAGGAAAATTAAGACTCTGACAGGCAAAAATGAGACAGGGTAGTTTAAGTAAATGCACAGAGGCCAGAGATGGAAAACAAAGTTTGGAAGCACAATGGACATTCTACTCAGTTTGACTGGAATAAGTTGTGTGTAAAAGGGAATAATGTGAAAAGAGCCTGGAAAGGTAAGCTGAATATGGCATTCTCTCTGGCTTCATAGTTATTTGTGTTATATGTCTTGCCCCATTAATAGCTTGTAAATTTGTTAAATGCAAGATTGGTGTTGTGTTTATCTTTGTACTCCTGCCACTTAGAATAATGTTTTCTGTGGCAGTAGGGGCTTAATTAATATTTGCAGGATAGATGAATGAATGAGTGAATAAATGAATGAACATAAATATAACGTATTGTTCTTATTTGCTATAAAGTGCTTTGGAAATCTTTAAGCACTATGTAAATGCTAGCTATTATTATAAGTTCATAGATATTGACTTAATAGGGAGGCAGTGTAATTAGGTTCAGCATTAAAAGAGCATCCAGAGTCCTTAATCAGTAAAGCAGTGGGGGTTAATAATAATGAAGTAGTTTCCATGAAGTTATCTGAATTGTTAGTTGATAACTCAACAATGAGGGAGGTCCCTCCCAAAAGGGGGCATGAGTTTTATCTATCCACTTGTTTTCTACTAGTAGATTTATAACAACATAGTCATCCATGATAGGTGTAGCTGTGGGACAGAATAAATCTCAGCCCTGGTGCTTCTGCTTTATGAGCTAATCGAAAAGGTTGTACAAAGGGATCCTGTTGGGTTGGAACAAGCATGCCTGGTCCTTTGAATACTCATAGGGAAAGACCACAATGGCAACAAGCGCGGAGTAATGCTTCAAACACACTTTCATGCACACAGAGAGAACAGGCACTCAGTATGGGGACAAGGGTTGGGGTGGTGGTGGGATGCAGGAAGCATGGGAAAGAGAAAGGGGGAGAGAGAGGAGCATAGAGAGTCATTTGCATAGCCAAAGTTCCAAGCTGGGGGTGCTTGGGCATGTACCCATAGCTTAAGGGACCCCGTTAGGGGGTCCCATTTTTTATAGGATTCTGTGGGGGTGAGACAGAGTAACTCTTATCCAGCCACCTTGGGCTCAGTTCATTAACATATCAACATCATCTCAAAGTTATCAATACCACCTTAGGGTTAGTTCATTTTCTTAACGCTTTGCTTCTTTTACTACAAAAGTCTAGAGTTTATCAACAGATTACAGATTTGAGGACAGTTAGCTGCTCAGGATCTGTTACATTGGGACCTAGCTGGCTCCCCTTAATTTAGTCTCAGGATGTGGGCTCAGTTAATTTATGAGGCATTTGTCAGTGACTCCTATGCTCCCCTAATTTATGAGACAGTTTGCAAGTAACTGTTATGCTCCCTTAATTTATGAGACAGTTTGTAAGTGACTTCCATGTTTTCCTTTACATTCTTACTTCCTACTATTGTTACCTTATCCTAACTACTTATAGACATGCTTACTATATGAAAGGGGGGGGGGGGGGGGGAGGAGAGAAGGGGTGGTTAGAAGGACCAGAACAAGATCCAGTTTCAACACATTATTCAAAGTCATTAGTCCAGTAAAACTGGGAGACTCAGTAGATACAATAGGGATTGGTATAGGGAAAATTCAAGGTCAGCCCTTGGTACCTGATTTTGAATATGTCAGCCTACTCAGACCTATACTGGCATGTGAGGTCTGCTAATACAGGGTGTCCCAAAAGTCTTAGTGGAATTTAGATTTAAGAGCTCAAAACTACATTGGGTCTTTTGGGATACCCTGAATGACTGTTTCTTTGTGCTCTATGAGGAAAGCAGAATTGCAATAGCTGAAAAGAAACATGAAATGCACAAGTTTAGAGACATCTCCATCCTCAATGTTCATATGGATTATTTGTTCTTGACCTGTGGTAGAGCCTTTCTAGCTGGTATTGCTCTGATCAGCCACACGTGGTATATTGACCCCGACATCATCAAGCTATTTGGGTCTTCTTCAAGCGTGAAGGACTGTTTGCTTCTAGATAACAAAAGGTAAAGGATATGTGTACTTTGTCCTGAGAATTAATCCTAAATATATGTAGCAAGTAGGTAGGAATAGAGGTGGCATATATTTGAAAGATAAGTTTAGAATTAATCCTCTTCTTCATTGGTTAATACCTACTGGTAGTTTTTGTAAATAGCCCCTTAATAGGTCCTGAAAATTTATTAATTATTCTTCCCTTTAGAAGTAGGTACATTTATATTTCTTGGCTGGATTGGGCACTTAGTGTCTTTAAATTAAAAAAAAATTTTCTTCTGTGGTTCAGGAAATCTTTATTTTGACTCAGCTTCCATAATTAGACATTACTCAGGTTTGGATATAGAAAAGATAATTATTTCCTTTCCCTCCTCCCCCTGTTCATTCCTAATATTTTTGATGTATTACCTTTCCTTCTGCATTGAAAATGGTAAAAACATAGAAAGGCCCTTAAATGAAGACAACAAAAGAGCCATGCTCATAAGGAAGATGATTAGTAGCAACTTTTCACATTCCTTTGGCAATCACATTAATTTATATCTGGTTATACATACACATGCACAACCCCCCACCCCCAATACTGATTGGGGAAGCTGGGTAGCAATTCCTGCACAACCATTTGGTTTTATAGTATAAAATGGAATACTGGTTAATCAGTGAACTTGTTATTTTCTCCTTTGATGGCTTCTGGAATGTTACCGAGCAGTCATCTTCCTTGGCTCTGACTCTAGCTAAAAGCTGCCTGTAGTCTAACATATCACTATAGTACCCATTTCTGTTTCAATGAGAATTAGATCTACCATGCTTTTTTAATCAATTTTGGTTGAATTAAAGACCTCAGGAATATTTGCAGCTATCATGGCCTCTGTGCTTGACTGGAGAAAAGGGGAAGTGAGAAGTTTTTATCAGGTGATTGACCCACATATCAGAAAAATATGACCTATATGCAAATCAGAAGCCAATAAGATTAAATAGCTGAAAGAACTTTTGGAACTTACAATAAACCACAAAAACCTGCTTTCTGGACTCTGCTCAATGTTCACAAGTAACGGTAAACCAATCTTTGGAAAAATGTTTTTAATGACACAAAGAATATCCTTGAGATTCCAGGAGTATAATATTCAACAGAATGAAGCTCTGGCTGCCAAAGCAGAACCCTTTGGCCAACCACGATAGAAAAGAGTTTATGGATGGCACTTTCCATAAGACTGTGCCAACAGTTGTTCCAATGGAAATGAGACTTCTTTTGATCTTAAGCTGTTGTGGATGTTTCCACCATGTCAGAATGTCACTGTTCTATGACCACTTGGCAAGTGGAAACCAGTGGAAAAACAAATGTGCTATTCTAGCAGGGAGAGTCAGAGTAGAAGTTGCTGTCTTACCGGGCAGTGAAAAACATCAAAATGTAAGCTTTGGCATTTTAGGGCCTTAGGATTTAATCACCTGGCCACATGATTAGAAAAAACAAACCACTGTTTCTTCAGTTGTGACTGCTGATTTTAAAGATGTATATATTCAATCATATATAATGTTCAAAAGAAGCTATTAACAGAAGTAAAAGAAATAGCAACATGAAAGTTGAAAGAAAAAATGAAAAGCACAAAATGCCTCCAACTTCACCAGAAGTTCCACTTATGGAATAGATCATTGTTTCTTTGCAATACTGACATCAGCACAAAATCTTTTTGTTCTAGTTTTTGGAAACCTACAATTTCATCCTATGTTTCCTTCATTTCTACTGTCCAAATGTCCAAGAGTGGTAACTTCATATTCCATTCCTCAATACTACCTATGTCTGTTCTTTTCAGTGCATGTTTCTTCCTTGTATACAAAGTTGAATCTATACTTCAAACTGGACTTTGGTTTGTCTTTCTTAGCTACTTTTCTCTTTTTCCTTACCATCCTTCTGGCCCTCTGCCTATCCAAATCTCATCCATTTGCCAATCAATAAACATTTGTTGAGCACCTACTACGTTCCTGGAATTGTGCTAAGTACTGAAAATACAAAGAAAGGCAAAACACATTTCTGCTTTCAAGGAGCACATAGGCTAATGGTTCTAGATCAGGGGTGGGGAACCTATGGCCTCGAGGCCACATGTGGCCCTCTTGGTCCTCAAGTGGGGCCCTTTGACTAAATCCAAACTTCACAAAACAAATCCCCTTAATAAAAGGATTTGTTCTGTAGAACAAAGGATGCACCTAAGTACCTAGAAGGCCACATGTGGTCTTGAGACCACAGGTTCCCCACCTCTGCCCTAGATCATTTGCCATCTCTTGTAGGAAATATTCCTTGGCCACTTTTTCCCCTTGACATTTAGAGGACTTAGGACCTGTAATAAGTACTTATTACAAAGTACTTAATTATACACTGCTTTTATTGTCCCCTGTTGTTTCAGAGATATTAGTTTGGTCTTCCCTTAAAAGATAAGAACCATGCCTGTTAGTACTTCTTTAACATCCATAGCGCTTCAGGTCTGGGCAAGTAGTAGGTACTTGTGGATTACAGTATTGGCAAAAATATAACAAAAAATCCTTAGGGCAGAGGACATTACCATTGTGTATCATGTTCAGGTATCAGTAACCCAAGTGAAATAGATGACAATTTAAGGTAAACTAGTTCTGGTTTAGTTTAAGGGAAATAGTAGCAAAAAACTCCTGCCTAGCTGTTATATTCCTGTTTCCTTCACTTTGCTTGGGGAAACCTGATTGCTTTAGAATTTCCTGCTTTAGCTTGCTAGATACCATTTATATTTCTAGCTCTTAATCCCTTTGGGATCCAGATCTGGATCCTAGACCTAAAAGCTGCCTTATAATCACTGCTCTCTCTGGACCTGCAGTCAATCACTAGCTCACATTTACATAGCTCTCTAAGGTTCCTAGCCCTTACATACATCATTTCATTTGATCCTCACAACTACTCTATTATTATTTCCATTTTACAAATGTAGCAGGGGCCTGCTTCCAGTTGGAGGGGGGTACCCTAAGAGTCCCTAAACTCTGGACAGAGGGAAGAGAGAAAAGGTGGATTGACTTTATTTAAAGACCAGTAGTGGCCAATCTTCTTTGAACACCCAAACAATCACCTCAGTGACATATGAGGCAGTTAAAATTTAAAGAGGTTAATGGCTTACCTAGGTTACTTAGTGTTGAGGGTGAGATTCGAGCCCAGGTCCTCCTGACTCCAAATCTTTGCATATCTTTTCCACTATACCATGCTGCCTCTAATGGGGGGGGAGGGGGACAGTGATTATATACATACATATCGGGTGTATATGTGTATAGCTAGATAGCACCTACTACATGCCAGATACTGTGCTAAATACTTTATAAATATCTCATTTGAATCTCACAACAACCCTGGGAGGTAGGTGTTATTATTATCCTCATTTTACATTTGAGGAAACTGAGACAAACAGAGGTTAAGTGTCTTGCCCAGGATTGCACAGCTAGTAAAAGGCCAGATCGGAACTGGGATTTTCTTGTCTCCAGGCCCAGTGCTCTATCCATTGCACCACCTCTAAGTACAATGACAAACACTAAGTACATGCCTGTAGTGCCCTTTAGACCATACTGCTTGTCAAAGGTGGAATCCTAACAGAATCTATCTACACACTTATATCTGTACATATGTGTTATGCATACATACACGTATATGTGTTTGTATATGTACATGTCTCACTTTGTGCCTGAGTGAGTGTGTGTCTATGTATGTGTTTTAAGTGCTCCTGCAGGGGGAACATTGTGAAATGCCATGGGAAGCATTATACCCAACCTCAATAAAAGGCTCCCTGTTACAAACTCATGACTGGTATAACAATCCCACTCTAATTAAAGCACCAAAGCCCATCCCACCAATAGCAGGAAAGGACACACCAACATCCCAAGCACCTCTTTCTCCCCAAAGAGACGTTACTTTGTGCTGTAGACTCTTCAGAAAGGGAAAAAAAAAAACCCACAAAAAACACAGAGAAACAGACCCAGCATTTGGGACCTTCCATTATGGCAGAATAGCAGGGGTGGGGGAATGGTAGTAAGTGAAGGGCACGAAGGAGGAGTGGAAATAATGTTTTTTCCCCACCTTCAAATAAAAAATAATATGGTTTGACTCTTTGCAGTAAGTCCTATACCTATGAGGTTTTCTCTATCTGCACTGATGTAGCCTATCTTTCTTCCTCAGACTAGCCTGCAGTACTTGGTATAACCTAAATAGCTTCTCAGAGCACTTAATAATTCCAGAAAGAGGCATATAGGGGAGCCCTTATAAATATATAATAACCACCTTTGGATAACACTCAAGCATTTTTACTCCCAAAGACTGATGCTCTTGTGATAGTCTCCACTTGGACCATCAGGAAATGGACCAAGTATCCATGCTGATGATGTGGAAATGGTGAGGGCAGGAGCCTGGGTCCATTTCACATGACTTTGTCAGGCCACTCTTTCATCAACTATTGATTTGATTACAAGAGCGTTCAGTTAGTGCAGGAATTCCATGGGTAATAATTAAATTTTCAAGAGATGGGCTGGTAGGAGTGAGGAGGGGCATTGAGGAGGGAACAGGCAGTGTGTACAGTGGGTTCCAAGAACGTTAATGACTGCGTTAGAGTTACATAAAATTAACAGAAATTAGATCTATGGTTACTGAAGAGCCCCCTTTATTTCAAGAGAAGCCATTTAAGGATAACGGTTGGGGATTGTGGTTCAGTGCAGCCTTTTTAACTGTTCATTTGCCTGCTTCACTGATCACTTTGTGGGATGCTTTGGCAAATTCGCTGTATTTTAAAAATTAAAACATTTCCCCTTTTATTTGTGTTCCTCAGCTCTGCTGTGCTTTCTGGAGATTGTCACAGTGGGGATCGTGTTGGAATTCACCCTTTACCATGGTGAGTCTTGCTTAAACTAACAGTTCTTGCAAAGTGTACAGTAATTAGCTGTTTTTCCCAATTTGTCTTGATTTCTGCCTAAAAGGCTCATTTCCTCTCCCCTCCCCCTTTTATGTAGTCTAATTTGAGTGTAGTTTCAGCATTTCCTTCCTACACAGGCCCCACAATCACTGTAAAAGGTTACAACAATCTCAATATGCATTATCTCAAAGTAGAAGCACCAGGTATACTGCTCTGATGGGGAACAGCAGTATTTAAGGGCGGGATAGCATGCCTGCAATCGACAGGTTGCTTTTCCCTCCCCCCTAAACATTTTGTATGCTAATGTGCTTTTGATGGGTGGGCTTGACTTCTTGCTGCTAACTGCTGCTTGTTTTAGCTTGGATTTCAGAGGAGGGGGAAATTTCTTTCCCAGTAAAGGGTTGAAAAGTGAAGTCAATTCTAGCCGACTTCATATGATGTTGTCTTGGTGAGAAAGAGTTAAGATTCAGTGCATTGTCTGAGACATGTGTAGTGTTAGGAAACTGGGACATATAGACTCATACGCTGGGGGACAACTGATTTCACTCCCTGCTGTCTGGCACAGGAATGAAATTGTAGCCGTGTTTGTAGCAGAAGGTTGGATTATGTATTCCTTTGCAGGAATTAAACCCCGCAGAACAATTTCTGCACAGTGTGGCATGGTAGAAAAAAATGCTGAGAAGATGAAGGTTTTGAGTCCTGGTGCTGCCATTCAATAGCTGTGTGACCTTGGGCAAGTCTTTTCACCCCACTTAGCCCCAATTTCTTTGTGGAAAAGGTAGATGATGAGTGATACTTGTATCTCCTACCTTGAAGGGCTGTTTATAAGGAAAGCACTTTGTAAAGTGTGATATGAAAACGGGAGCTGTTAGTATATGCAAACACAATAGAACCTGGTTCATCTACTGTCGTTGTTTGTCCTTCACTCTTGAAGAGGACCATGACATCAAGGAGGTGATGCCTCGACATACAAGTGAATTGGATTTAGAGAATTGCAGAAAGGTTAGTGTCATTGTCACAGATGCCAGAAGGGCTTTAATGCTCTTAATCCAGGTCCCTTGATGATTTGCATTTCTTGAATAACAATAGAATAATATAATAATCCTTTCCTGGGTGCCCACTATACTATTGTCCTAGGCACTGGCAATACAAGTGGAGGATGACAGTGAATATTTCTGGTGGCCAAAATATAGCAGAAAACTAGGGTTTTGGGGAAAAAACATATTTTAAATAACAGATACCCATAATAAAAGAAAGAATATGAGTCAGAAGGGCAAAGGAAAGTGACTTTGCCTTCTTTCTTTAGCTATTGTTCTTGTTTAGGTACATTTGCATGACAATCTGGAGATCTTGAGAGCAATATAAACTTTGAGGGCTCCTGAGTTTTAGGGGTAGAGGGTCTTCATAAGGGATACAGCTGGAACTGCAGTAAAATTCCAACCCTAAGTCAGATAGTTGTCTGGGACAATGGACTTCTATTCAGCACCATAGTTAAAAAAATACACTTAATTTTAAGCTGGGGGTACTTTGCCTTATTTTTACTAGACTACCCTTACCAGAAAGTGATAGCTCAAAGTCTCAGCTATTAGTAAAAGCTAGAGAGCCATTCTAGTGGCTGCACTTGAGCAAATATGATGGCCAGTAGGTTGTCCTTGGTCCTGAAGAAGAGTCCAGGAGGTGGCAGCAAAAAGAAGACTGCTGACTTGTGGAAACATCCAGAAGAGACAATGTAGAGCAGAGACATCACATTTGGCAGGGACTATGGAATAAAGAAGAAGAGGAGATATGAAACTGATCAGAGAACAGTGTAATGACATCACTCCCCTCAATTACATCAGCACACCAGAGAACATTAGCAGCTTGGCAGTGTTTGACATGCGAATCATTTTGGTCCCTGGTGTTCCTTACATATGTGCCTGGGACACATAGGTTTTTGGTGTGTAATTCATGAATCTTCCTCGGCAGTATGAGTTTCCTATGAGTATGTTTTATGATAACCCATGGGAAAATATGTTCCATGGATGCATGGGGGATATTTTCCATTGTTAATTTATTTGCTATGCTATTTGATTAAATGTCTTTTGTTTAAACTAATGTTTTCTTTGGTCACCTGATAAAAGGAAACACAGCAGCAGGGGTTTGTGAGCCAAATTTCTGAGTGAGTGTTGTGTCATAGAGTGGCTCGAGCTTGGGGTAGCTTATCTAAATATACACCTGTGAAAAGTGTTGCCCAAGGTGCTACAAAAGAATTTTTTTTTTTAAAGTGCCTTCAGAGAGCCTATATTTTTGTTGGAGTTGAGTTGGGGTGTTGAGTGGAAAGGAAATTGTTCATATAGTCAGATAAGTGTAGTTCAAGATAAGATGTGATTAGGGCATAAGAGAGATACAGAGAAAAAGTGTTCTAAGTCAATTTAAAGAGGAGAGAATATTTTTACCTCACTTGCCATTGTTTGTATGAGTTCTGAGGAGGTCCAGGGAATGGAGGTTGACTCGCTGTCATTTCCAGTTTTTTTTTCCCCTTTGTGGGATCAGCCACAATCTGAGGTTAGTACTACATGTTGAGATGTCTACATAGGTTGTTAGAGAAAAGAATTCAACTTCCTGGTAATTTTAAGAGCTTTTCTCTTTTGGGGTGGGAAGGGGGACTATAGCAAACCAGGATAAATTGTAAGTCTGGGGATAACTATTCAGGTTCTAGAAGGAAGAGATCAAATAGAGATAAAAAAAAAAGAGAGTGGTTTTGACCATGGGTTCTGGTATAAGTTATTTCTCTTTTGCATTTTCTGTTGACTAAAAAATATATACATATTTGACATAGTTTTCCTGGTTCTGCATATTTTATTCTTCATCAGTTTATCAAAAGTCCTTAAAATTATTCATTTTTATAATATTTGTATAAGAGTATAAATTGTCCTTCAGGTTCTGCTCACTTCACTGTCTCAGTTCATATAAATCTTTTTGTGTCTTTTTGAAAAAAATTCTATTTTCTAATTTCTCATAATGAAATAGTACTGTATCACCTTCAAATACTACAAAATTTTTAGTCATTTCTCTGCCCATCCTCTTAGTTTCCAGTTTTTTGCCACCACAAAAATAGTTGATATAAATATTTTTATATATCAAGGATCTTTTCTTCTTTCTTTGATACCTTTTAGGTATAGGCCTAACAGTGGTATAGTTGGGTCAGATGGCATGTACTGTTTAGTGCATAATTCCAAATTACTTTACAAAATGGTTGTACCCATTCTTGGGTTCACCAACGGTGTATCCATGGGTCTGTTTTCCCACAGCCCCTTTAACATTTGTCATTTTCCCTTTTGTCATCTTTGCCACTCTGATGGGTAGGAGTTAGAATTTCAGAAATGCTTTAATTTGCATTTTTCTAATTAGTAGTAATTTGGAACATTTTTTCATATGGCTATATATAGATAGCCTGAGTTTCTTTCATAGGGAACTGTTCATATTCTTAAGTCTATCAACTGGAGAATGGCTCCTTTTCTTTCAAATCAGTTTGTTATATATCTTGGGAAATAAGACTTTTATCAGAGAAACTTGCTATGAAGATTTCTCCCATTTAATTGTTTCCCTTTTACTTTTAGTTTTATTAGAATTTATTAGAACTAGAAAACAATTTATGTACTGATAACACTGGAGTAACAAACAATTTTTAAATCTATAAAAAATATGATCAATACCATGCCCATTCATGATTCCAGAGGACTGATGATGAAACATGCTATTTGTTACAGAGAGCTGGTGGATAAAAGGTACAGAATGAAATATGTGTGTGTATATATGTGTGTAAATACACAAATCCCTTATATAATGCACAAATATATCACGTACATATGTACGTGATATGTATGGGGGAATTTACTTTTGCTTGATTATTACAAATTATTTCTTTTTTTCTTTTCTTTTTTTCCAATGGAGTAGAGGGCAGAAGGGAGAGAAAATAGATTTTTTGTTTGTTAAAAAAAAAAATAGAGGTGGGTGGGTGATTGCAGATGTGAAATGTATGTACTTTCAGATGAGGTTATTGTTTTATTAGTTTTATTTAATTGTTTTACCTTGTTAAAAGGGATTTCTCATGAAGCTGGAGTAATGTGTAAATGTATGTAATATAAAAAATACAAAATTGAAAGTAAAAGGAAAAAAAAAACTGTGTTGTGTTTGATGTCGTGTTAGCCTGAGTATTTGCATGGGATTTGAGGATCATTTTACCTTTTCTTTAGAGAACCGAGTTACAAGCTAAATTCTAATGTTTGTAGCGGGAAACTTAGGATGGGGTGGGGCATAAGTTAAAATGAAAGTATTTGTGAACAATCCACCAATATGGAACCTAGTGAGCATAAACCCAGAGCCTTTGTTTAGGGTCATATGTTACATGTATAATAGGGGAAATGTTTAGATTACAAGTGCCTTATCTGTTAATGCTGCTGGACTTTTGGGAACTAAAACTTACTTTTCCTTATTTCTCCTTTTCTGGTGTAGCTCAACCCTTTCTATATCTCATCCAGGAGTCAGAAGAACAACAAGCAATTATTTATATTATACATCAAGGCTTAATGGGAACTTTCATTAAAATACCCCAATAAAATGGGGACTGAAAATGTTTTTTTTTTTATCATTTACAAAAAGATATTCATTGACACAGTATAGCAAGGACTAAAGTACAACACTATCCAAAATTAGCAAAATACTTTCCTCCACACACCTCAATCCCTGGGGAAAGTGGTTTCAAATTTAAATTAGTTACTACAAAGTATTTCCCCCATCAAATTCCTTTCTGGTTATGGCATAGTTGATGAATGAGTCACTCATGTTTTTTTTTTTTGTTATTCCAGTTTTTATTTTTTTTAACTTTTTTGTTTTTCTTTTTTTTTCCTGTAGTTATTTTCTTTTTACTTTTTTTAAATTAATAAATTTATTTATTTTTAGTTTTCAACATTTACTTCCACAAGATTTTGAATTCTAAATTTTCACCCCATCTTGCCCCTCCCTCACCCCAAGATGGCATGCATTCTGAATACCCCTTCCCCAAGTCTACCTTCCCTTCAATCTCTCCCCCCTTCCCCTTCCATTTTCCTGTAGAGCAGGATAGATTTTTGTACCCCATTTCCTGTATTTCTTATTTACTAGTTGCATGTGAAAACATTTTTTTTTAAACATGTGTTTTTAAAACTTTGGGTTCCAAATTTTCTCCCTTCCTCCTTCCTCACCCACTCTCACTGAAAAGGCAAGCAACTCAATATAGGTTATACATGTGCAGTTATGCAAAACACTTCCACAGTAGACTTGCTGTGAAAAACTAACTCTATTTTCCTTTATCTTATCCTGCCCCCCCATTTATTCTATTCTTTCTTTTAACCCTGTCCTTCCTCAGAAGTGTTTGCTTCTGATTACCCCCTTTCCTAATCTGCCCTCTCTCTATCATTCCCCTGCTCTCTTGTCCCCTTCTTCCCCTATTCTCCTGTAGGGTAAGACAGATTTCCATACCCAATTGAGTGTGTATGTTACTCCCTGCTTAAGTCAAATCCTATGAGAATAAGAATTACTCATTTCCTCTCACCTTCCCCATTTCCCCTCCACTGTAAGAGCCTTTTCTTTTCGTTTTTTTTTTTGTGAGATGGTTTACCCCATTCTTCCTC
Organism: Vombatus ursinus; assembly: GCF_900497805.2. NCBI lineage: Eukaryota > Metazoa > Chordata > Mammalia > Diprotodontia > Vombatidae > Vombatus > Vombatus ursinus. Next base: position 18,714,604 of record NW_020954953.1, on the reverse strand, counting down.
TCCTTTTCTCCTTCTCCTAGTATAATCCTCTCTCGCCCCTTAATTTTATTCTCCAGATATGACCCCTTCAACTTCAACTCACCCTGTGCCCTCTATCTATCTATCTATCTATCTATCTATCTATCTATCTATCTATCTATCTATCTATCTA